>NC_142011.1:29581860-29836860 GCF_049901735.1 Notechis scutatus
CTAGCCGAACCACAGAAAACTACAATGATCTAATACATATCGATTTTACAGAAGACAATGTTGAAAAAGCACTACACAATCTAAAACCATCTCTATCTGTTGGTCCGGACGGAATATGTGCCTACTTATTAAAAAAGCTATTCACTGCTGAACCTCTAAGCATAATCTTTGAAAATTCTTTCAGGACCAGCTCCTTGCCTAACCTATGGTCACAAGCCACAATCATCCCCATCTTCAAAAAGGGAGACCCCAGCCTAGTTGAAAATTACAGACCAATCTCCTTATGCTGCGTTACGTGTAAAGTCATGGAATCAATTATTAACCAATCCATTATCCTCCACTTAGAGACATACAACCTACTCTAATAAACAATTTGGTTTCAGAAAAAAACTATCCTGTAATCTGCAACGCTTACACTGCAAAAACATATGGACTACACAACTCGATCAGGGCAAAACAATAGACGCGATCTAAATAGACTTCTGTAAAGCTTTTGATTCAGTGGTACTACTCCTAAAACTAAAATCTTATGGTATCTCTGGACAACTGCATAACTGGATAGAAGCATTCCTGTCAAACAGACAACAAATGGTCAAAATTGGGAGTGTCCTATCAAATTCTGTACCTGTCAATAGTGGTGTCCCCCAAGGCAATATTCTAGGACCAACTCTCTTCATACTCTACATAAATGACCTCTGTGATCATATTAAGAACAACTGCGTTCTCTTCACTGATGATGTAATGTTCAATACCACAGACAATACTGCTACCCTTCAAAAAGATCTTGACTATGTATCAGAAGGGTCAAACAAATGGCAACTTCAAATCTCAACAAATAAATGCTCGGTCTTACATATTGGCAAAAAAAATCAGAGAATAAAATCCAAGCTGAATAGTCAAGACCTTGTTGATGATCCAAGCTCTGTAAAGGATCTTGGAATACTCATCTCTAATGATCTAAGTGCTAGAGCCCACTGTAACTACATAGCTAAAAAGGCATTAAGAGTTAGCCTAATCCTACGTAGCTTTTTCTCTGGTAATATCACACTACTAATTAGAGCATACAAAACATTTGCTAGACCAATACTCAAATACAGCTCATCAGTCTGGAACCCACATTACGTATCTGATATTAGCACAGTTGAGAAAGTTCAGAAATATTTCACAAGAAGAGTTCTCCACTCCTCTACTTGTTGTAGAATAACTTATGCCACCAGACTTGAAATTCTAGACCTAGAAAACCTTGAATTACGCCGTCTTCGGTCTGTTCTAAGTATGGTATATAAAATCATACATTGCAATGTCCTACCTGTCAATGAATACTTCAGCTTCAACCATAACAACATAAGAGCACATAATAGATACAAACTCAAGGTTAACCACACCAAACTTGATTGCAGGAAATACAACTTCAGCAACAGAGTGGTTAATGTCTTGAATACTCTACCTGACTCTGTGGTTTCTTCCCCAAACCCCAAAAACTTTAACCTTAGACTGTCTACTATTGACCTCACCCCTTTCCTGAGAGGTCTGTAGGGGGCATGCATAAGCGCACCAATGTGCCTACCATCCCTGTCCTATTGTTTCTTTATTTTTCTTATATGTACCCATTTCATGTATTCATAACTATGTATATACTTATACCTATTATCTTTTAAGCAATTGACAAATCAAAATAAATAAATAAAATATTATATATATTTTTTACTATTTTTTACTGATCCACTTTCTTTCTAATGATAATAGCCCTATAACTTGAATGAGGGTGAATATTTGTTTATGATTTTTTTTTTAATTTGCTTTATCCGGTACTTCCCTTTTCATGTATTTCTCTTTTTAGTCAGGTCTTTTTTTTAAATGGTTGCTTGATTGTCATGTTAAGCTACTTGAAAGTAGTCTTCTTGCTTTGAAATTTTGGGGCTAGGCTATTATTCTGTGTTGATTTTTTTTGCCTTTTTTGTCTGTTTTACAATCATCCTGAGGCAATTTGTTGGAAAGGAATCTGGTTATCTACTCACCTTCCCACTCCCTCCAAAAAGGTAAAGAATAACAGAATGACAAAGTTAGAAGGAACCTTGGAGATCTTCTAGTCCAATCCCCTGCTCAAGCAGGAGACCCAATACCATTTCAGAAAATTGTTATCCAATCTTTTCTTAAAATCCTCCAGTATTGGAGCACCCACAACTTCATTCCACTGATTAATTGTTCTCCCTGTCAGGAAATGTCTCCTTAGTTCTAGATTGGTTCTCTCCTTGATTAGTTTCCACCATTGCTTGGATCAAGCAAGATTCCTGAAGATGGAATGCAGAGTTCTTGGTATTACAAGGAAGGTGAAGGTAATGTCATTTTTAAGTCTGCAGTCCCTAAAGCATCCTAAAAATATGCTAGAGAAGCAGAAACATCTTTTATATGAGGAAAAAAAATAAAGAATTTGGAAGACATTTCAGCCTAGATTTGATAGTCTTGAAGTGTTAAGGAAGTGCTATAGGAAAACACATCCTTTATCTGCATAGCAAACTGTTAGTGATATCTGATAACTGTCTAAAATTAGTTTATAGTTTACAAAAGCTTCTAATTATTTGTTAAGAAGCTATCAGACCCTCAAGCTGGAGGAGTGTTATAGCTATAAGTAAAAAACAGGCAAATTTTACTTGTCCTATAACTGTTCTGACATTTTCTCTAATTACTGTAGTTGGGGAGTTATTTTTAAAAAGTTTCTGACAATTTGTAGTGCTTAACCTGTTAGAGAAATGGGCTGTCCTTCCCACTCTCGCCAGTTTTAAGGGAGGTGGAAGGAACAATATTGGCTTCTAGTTTTGCTTCTTTTTTTAAAAAAAATTCTCTTATCTCTTCATTAGAAGAAAGTAGTTGAAGATAGTATGTCATAACTATAAATGAATGTGATGTAAGTGAATTTATTATTATTTTTAATCAGTAAATGCATTTCATTTAAGAGATGTGAACCATTAAGTGATGGTTCCAATTTAATTTCTTCTTAAAGCTCTTTTTTATTGTTAGGGCTCTGCTAGCAGTGAAAGTAATTTGCTACATATACATGGGAAAAGAAGCTTTCTGAAGACTGCTGGAATTTGCTTTTTTAAAACTTAGCCTTTCATTTATTTGTGACCTAGAAACAATGCAAGCATATCCTAATGGTATAAAGAATAGCACACTTTTGAGTTGTGAGATTTGACATGAAGAGCAGTCCACATGGGATTTCAAGTGGATGATCCGTACAATGACTCCAGATTATATTGCCAATCACATTGGGCCCATTCTAAAAGTTTTTCCTTCTTCTTCTAGACATATCATACCACACTTTCAAGAAACATGTAAGAAATATTAATATTTATATAACTGCAGAAATAAATTGGTGAATGATTAGTTAAGATCAAAGGGGAAAAAAAGAACATTGATTTCTAATGATCCAAGAATAGATGCAGAGGTTTCTAGATTTAATGTCTTATACAAATAAAAGGATTTCTGATAGTAAAGATGAGGCAAAATGCAGATACTTGAGCTTCTAGCAAGTAGAACAGATGGTATTTGTTTAGATAGACAAATTATTGCATATAGAATGGATTTATACTATCAGTGGCATCTGTCAGATTTGTATTGTATGCTTACCTTTATTGCTTTACTTCCAGTAAACCACTTTTGATTGCTATTTGTTAGAAGAAGTATTAGTTGGCATGAATGAATTCTGACTGCAAAAATGAAGTGGTATCATTTAAATTAGAAGTATGTGAACATTCAATTTAGAGGTTTGAATGCCACTTGATGAAATCTCTCTACCAAATTGTCAGATCAAACTTATTGCCATTTTCCCAAATAGTTTTATTAAGAAGTATATATGTAAAGAATAAAAGTTAATGCAAACCACAAAAAATTACAAAAGCAAATAAAAATGGGGAGGTTTAAAAAAAGAAAGAAAAAAAAATGGGATATCAAAAGAAAAAAGAAGTAATTTGAATAATAATTTCTCTAAATAAGACATAATCTATTATCTTTCTATAGCTCAACAGGTAAGGAAAACAAAATCAAAAGCTAAGTCAATCAATTTTTGTTAGCAAAAATTCAATAAGGGCAACCAGATATAACTATTTTCTTTTAACCCTGGTCAAACAAACCAATCTTATAAATCTTCCCTGATTTTAAAAAATATCCTTAGACTCTTAAAAAATAAAGTCCCAGGAGTTATTTGCTGCTCATATGAGTTTCAAAGTGAAAATCCTTTAGAACTTTAACAAGAACTTTAACTCTTGTATCCAAAAATTTATTCTTTCATTTGCCACTTCTAAAAAACGCTCCTTCTAAGTGTTAGTAGAGCTCTTTTGTTTATCCAGAGTGAAGAAAAATATCCAAATCAATTTCCTGATTTAATGTCCATTCATCTTCTGTAGGCAATAAGTCATCCATCAGATAAATTTATATTACATTGAAGTCTCCTTATAAAGTGCTTTAATAAACATCCATTACAACTCTTTCTTGTTTTGCAACTTCATGAGAACATGTTCTGTCAATTTCATCAAGTATCTGATCCATTCTGTCCAAAAGCTTAGCTGAAAGGTTTTCCTGAGCTAAGGATTTCTGCTCTGTTTTCTTTATCCCCGTCTCTAATGTACAGCCTTCAAGGTCTCTTTATAAAAAAAACCAACTGAAAGAATATCAATTTCTCATGAGAAAGTATCTTTTAAATAATTCAAAGCTATAATTCCAAATCCCCCTGGCACCTTAATCCATTATTAACTTTCCAAAATCCTTATACTAAGCTGATAGTCTAAAAATCATATATTTTTGGAACCTCCAAAATCAAATTTAAACTGTTATCTTTTTCGAAGAAGGAAATTCACCCAATGAATGCAGGAGAAACTTGCCAATATAAAGGGTTTTAATCTTGCCAATATGTAAATTAATAACAAAAATAATCAAAAACAGCTGTTAAGATATAAGGCATTAAGATATTGAGATATATAGGTAGTCCTTGGTTTACTATAAGTTGAACCTGGAGTTATAAGTCATGATGGTTCTTAAATGGGTCACCATAGGATCATGCATGATTTTTATGACCTTTTTTGCCATGGTCATTAAGCAGCATAGTGGGAGGTAACCAAGTGCTGCAGTCATTAAGCAAATAACATTAAGCAAACTCATTTTCTTCAATGGACATTTTTAAATTGGAAACACTGGAAACTGTCATTTTTCTATACTGTACTCCAAATGCCACCATGTAAGTTAGAGAGAGAGAGAGAGAGAGAGAGAGAGAGAGAGAGAGAGAGAGGGAGGGAGGGAGGGAGGGAGGGAGGGAGGGAGGGAGGGAGGGAGGGAGGGAGAGAGAGAGAGAGAGAGAGAGACTGATAGATGGGATTTTGGAATTGGGGAGGTCCATTGTAACTTAGACCAGTAGATTGATTGTTCATAAACTGTCCATAGAAATAACAGTTTAGGCTATCCAGAATGATGTAGACAATTTCAATGATTTGTCCTTTGTTCTAGAGAAGCTACGCTAGCTTGCATCCAGCATACAGTGATAATTCCCCTTGCAGAGCTGTCTTGCTAGCTAACAAAAACCAGCAAGAAACTAACTTACCATGGCGTATTCAAGGAATCAAATTGAACTTCTTGCCTTAAGTTGACATGAACAGTCAGAATAATTTTGTCATATGTTTCCCCTCTCTGAATTGATTTTAGGGCACTGAATGTTAAATCCATTTGGATGCTCAAAATGGAAGGCAGAGATGAATTGGAAACCATTACTTGAGTTCTACTTCACTGACAGTTTGGGCCAATTACCCCTTCTGAATAGACTCTCAAAAATGTCATCTTTTAGGGTTGGGGGTAGAGTAATGAGACAAATGAAGAAGAAAGTATTGGTCAGATATTGTTAGTAGGTGATGATCCTACAATTTAGAACCTAATCAAGTGTACAGAGCCAACTGAATCTCAGCAACTTGTTGAATGCAGTTCTTTTTATTCATGGCTGTGGTCATTTTTATTCAATAATTTGCCATTTATTTAAAAAAACCCTTACCAATTCCATTGCCAGTCTAATCACGCCTCTGTAATCATGGTCTGAACTTTTATGTAAAAGACAAAGAATTCCTTAAGCTCAGCTCAATTTCTTGTAACTACAAAGGCATATCTGTCAAGCCCGAAATTAACATATGTGTAGCCATTTTAGTTAGGCTTGGTATATATTATTTTTCTTACTTTCTCTGTGGCAGTCATGGGGGAAGGGTTTTGGGCTTGCTACATTCCTAAGGGGGGAGTAGTGGAGATAAAGAGAATGTTTTGGCTAGGTAATCCTGTGGGAAACGAGCTGTCCATGCTTGAGCCCCTTGAAGTGGAGGTTTATGACATCAAGCAACGTTGAATTACTTCTATTGGAGAATGTGACTTTGGGGGGCTGTTTCCAACTTGTAATATTGTGGGGTAATTCCAGGTTGTGTTAGATCTGGAATTACCATGGACTTTGCCAATTTGATGCTTTTCTAAATAAAAGAATTTGTTTTGGAAGATGGACTTTGTTCTTTTCTTTTTTAAATGGATTTCATCACTTGGAAACCTGACAATATCAATATCAGTGGTGGGATTCAATTATTTTTTTACTACTGGTTCTGTGGGCATGGCTTGGTGGGCATGGCAGGGGAAGGATACTGTAAAATCTTCAGTCAGAGGTGGTATTTGCCGGTTCTCCAAACGACTCAAAATTTCGGGTAGAAAGCAGACTCACACCCACACAGAAGATGAGACACGACCACGGACCAGAAGCCGTACCGCAGATGCATCACTACCTGCTTCAAACCCCTCTGACCCATATATGAAGCGAACTGACGCCCACCATGAAGATGCGGCACGACCACGAATGCGAAGCCAAACAGCAGGATCACAGCTCACCAGCTCAAATCCTCCAGCAACTAAGACTAACCTGAGCACAACCAAACCCCTGGACAGAACACACCCCCAGCCAATCAGAACACAGCCAAACCCCCTACCAATGAGAACACACTCCCACCCAATCAGAACACAGCCAAGCCTCCACCCAATCAAGTCACACCCCCACTAGCAGTTAAAAGGAAGAAGCAGCTGCAAGCTCACATTACTCTGAGAAGCACAAAGCTGAAGACACAAGCCTGAACATGATGAATGAGACTTCATCGAAACGTCGCCTAGATACTTCCAATTTTACATGGGAGAAAACCCGAATAACCAAAGATCCATATCTATATATCTATATCTATATCTATATCTATATCTATATCTATCTCTATATCTATCTCTATATCTATATCTATATCCTATATCTCTATATCTATATCTATCTCTATCTCTATCTCTATCTATCTATCTATCTATCTATCTATCTATCTATCTATCTATCTATCTATCTATCTATCTATCTATCTATGTTTGCTCTAACAATAGAAGGAAATTTTTCTTCTTCCAACTTCCCAAATTGTTGGTTTCTAGCTAATTTAGCCTAAAGGAAGGCTTTTCTCCTGAACAATCTAGTTACTGCTACAGTGGGATAAGAGGCAGTTGAGACATTTCTTTAGAAACCATGTAGTTTTGTCCCTAAAGACATAGCTGCTTGCTGTAAAGCTGACAGCAGGAAACAACTCGTGTATTCAGTATTCCTGCAGCAAGCAGCTGAGCACAAAGCTTAGAATTGCTTTTCTTTCCTGTATGATATTTCGATCAGCTGTGTTGACCTGTATTTTGCTCTCCTTTTTCTTATGATGTTTTTCTATAAATTTCTGTGTTATTAACCACAAAACAAGAATGAAAAAAAAAACAGCTAAATAAGAAATTCTGGGCTCTTAGCTTAGTGAAATGTGAGTAGGTAGGTAGGTATAGAAAGGATATAGCAATTTTGTCTTTGATAAATTGAAAGGATATTCTTGTCTTGACTGTGGTTTTTCTGGTAGAAATAAAGAGGGGATCATAATATTTTTTAAAGCAAATCTGTTGGGTTGTAGTGATTTTATTTATTGTATTCTAGTTGAGTGTTTGTTTCCTTTTATAATTTGGTAGCAGATCAAAAGGCATTTTTAATAATATGCATTCCTACAGTTGAAGAAATTTAGAGCTCCCATTCTGAGCTGCAAATCTGGATAACCCCTAGATGGCAGTGAAGAGTTTTCAGTTTCTTTTTGCCACCATACAGAAGTAGTATTGCTGGCACTTGCTAATAACATCTGAAGGAACTGGGGAGAGGGGGAGATGATGTGTCAATCCTTGTGTATTGTTTTATCTCTCCTTGTTTTTGTTATTGTTGATTGTGATATTTTTCTGAACCAGCTGCAAGGCTTGGAAGATGGGTGCATTTTGCCATGATGGTTCTCCTTTCTTAGTGGTTAGTTACTGTTGTTGGCAGGTGGACACATTGGGCCTTTTGCATCTTATTCATGTGATACATCAGAGCACAAGATTGCTTCTTGTTTAATATTTACATTAATCCACCAAGTGCGGTAATCCATCAATGTGGAAAATACCTACTTGTATATAGTAACCCCGGGATGCCCAAGTGATATGTCAATGTGTGTCCTTGATGCTGTCTGAGCTTGATTGTTTCCTTACAAACACTTATGCAACTAGGTTCATACTACAGTGCAGATAACAGATAATCAATGTTGGAAGAGACCTTGTAGGTCATCTAGTCCCCCTGCCCAAGCAGGAGACCCTACACCATTTCTGACAGATGGGAGTCCAATCTCTTCTTGAAAGTCTCAAGTGATGGCGCTCCCACAACTTCTGAGGACAAGCTGTTCCATTGGTTGATTGCTCTCACTGTCAGAAAGTTTCTCCTTATTTCCAGGTTAAATCTCTCCTTGTTCAGTTTCCATCCATTATTCCTTGTCTGGCATTCCATGCAAATGATTGTGGCCTTTGATACCTGTTTCTATGCAGATTGCTTAAGAAGGTTTATATTTCTTTGTGTGCTAAAGTGATGCTGTTTGTACACATTTGTTGGTTACGTCTGAGATGTTTTTGATGTATGGGATGGGTTGTCATAGATTGTTCTGGCTGTACTCTAGTAAGTTGTGCTGTCATGCACTTTCTGAAAAAAATGTATGGATATTAATTTTGTTGGAAGATTAAACAATGCCATTTGTTGGGATCTTCTCTGTGTTGTAGATGACTGAGGTCATGGCACCTGCTCTCTGGAATTATATCCCTCCCACCAGTGGTGGGATTCAACTTTTTTTAACCACTGGTTCTGTGGGTGTGGCTTGGTGGACATGCTTCACGCACATGCACGCACATAGGTTTTAATACTGACCTTCTGCTGCAATCCTGCACTCTTCCTATGTCTTCAACAGTTGACACGCAGTAATCCGCTGTGCTGCGTGAAGCAACTGAGCTTCAAAACCAGGAAATAAAGGTCAGTATAGAGCTGGGGCGGGTGGGAGGACCCAGCAGCTGATCGTCGGAGTGAACTGGTTTACTCACAGATCATCAGAGCTACCAGTTCGGCCAAACCAGGCTGAAACAGTAGAATACCACCACTGCCTCCCACCCAGAAAAAGTTCTGTGTAATCTCTTTCCATGATAACATTCTGGAAGTATTTAAGAACTTAGTTTAATTAGATCCTGCAGTAGGGTGTTTGTGGTGCCTTGTCGCTTGTTTTCTGATTGAAGGAGTGTGTTGACCAGGTGCATGATATTTTCTTTCTTTTCTTTCTTTTTACTGTTTCTGGTTGCCAGATTCACAATAATTTCTTCTATAGTTCCTAGGAGAATGATGCAAAGATAAATTTCATGTCTTAAAAATAATCAGCAACAGGAAGGCTGGAGGCTTCACTGAAAGAAGTAGATGGAGGTAAAAGGCCTCGTATGAATCAATGTGACCACAGCTTCTGTACTTTGAATCATTCTACTTGCTGGAACTCTCTCTCTCTTCCATTTGTATAAGATGTTGGGCACACATGATCATCTTTAAGTTTGCTTCAAACTTGGTTTTTTTCCCCCTTTGAATATTTGAAAGACACTTCCCCTTCTGAAAGCAATGGGAAAAGTAAAGGCAGAAAAAGGAATTTTTCTATGGGATGGAAGGAACTTCAAGTATACTAAGAAAGTAGGATAAAATGATTCAAACAAACAACCTACTCTCTAATAAACAATTTGGTTTCAGAAAAAAAAACCACCTTTGAATATTTGAAAGACACTTCCCCTTCTGAAAGCAATGGGAAAAGTAAAGGCAGAAAAAGGAATTTTTCTATGGGATGGAAGGAACTTCAAGTATACTAAGAAAGTAGGATAAAATGATTCAAACAAACAACCTACTCTCTAATAAACAATTTGGTTTCAGAAAAAAAAACCACCTTTGAATATTTGAAAGACACTTCCCCTTCTGAAAGCAATGGGAAAAGTAAAGGCAGAAAAAGGAATTTTTCTATGGGATGGAAGGAACTTCAAGTATACTAAGAAAGTAGGTTAAAATGATTCAAACAAACAACCTACTCTCTAATAAACAATTTGGTTTCAGAAAAAAAACCTATCCTGTAATCTGCAACTCTTACACTGTAAAAACATATGGACTACACAACTCGATCAGGGCAAAGCAATAGACGCAATCTACATAGATTTCTGTAAAGCCTTTGATTCAGTGGTACACGACAAACTACTACTAAAACTAAAATCTTATGGTATCTCTGGACACCTACATAACTGGATAGAAGCATTCCTGTCAAACAGATAACAAACGGTCAAAATCAGGAGCATCCTATCAAATACTGTACCTGTCAACAGTGGTGTCCCCCAAGGCAGTGTTCTAGGACCGACTCTCTTCATACTCTACATAAATGACCTCTGTGATCATATTAAGAGCAACTGCGTTCTCTTCGCTGATGATGTAATGTTCAATACCACAGACAATACTGCTACCCTTCAAAAAGATCTTGACTATGTATCAGAATGGTCAAACAAATGGCAACTTCAAATCTCAAGAAATAAATGCTCTGTCTTACATATTGGCAAAAAAATCAGAAAATAAAATACAGGCTGAATAGTCAAGACCTTGTTGATGATCCAAACTCTGTCAAGGATCTTGGAGTACTCATCTCAAATGATCTAAGTGCTAGAGCCCACTGTAACTACATAGCCAAAAAGGCATTAAGAGTTGTTAATCTAATCCTACATAGCTTTTTCTCTGGTAATATCATACTACTAATTAGAGCATACAAAATATTTGCTAGACCAATACTTAAATACAGCTCATCAGTCTGGAACCCACATTATGTATCTGATATTAACACAGTTGAGAAAGTCCAGAAATATTTCACAAGAAAAGTTCTCCACTCCTCTACTCATTGCAGAATACCTTATGCCACCAGACTTGAAATTCTAGACCTAGAAAACCTAGAACTAACCTGCCTTCAGTCCGATCTAAATATAGTATATAAAATCATACATTGCAATGTCCTAACTGTCAATGAATACTTCAGCTTCAACCGTAACAATACAAGAGCACACAATAGATACAAACTCAAGGTTAACCGCACCAAACTTGATTGCAGGAAATACGACTTCAGCAACAGAGTGGTCAATGTCTTGAATACTCTACCTGACTCTGTGGTTTCTTCCCCAAACCCCAAAAACTTTAACCTTAGACTGTCTACTATTGACCTCACCCCTTTCCTAAGAGGTCTGTAGGGGGTGTGCATAAGCGCACCAACATGCCTACTGTCCTGTTTCTATTTATTTTTCTTATATGTATCCATTTCATGTATTCATAACTTTGTTTGTACTTATACCTATTATCTTGTAAGTGATTGACAAATAAAATAAATAAAATAAAATAAATAAATAAACTTTTTCTACATTAGACATACAAGACATGAGAGGGGAAGATCAGTAGATTCCTGAGGGAGGGGCAGCTGCCACTTTAACTGGAGCAGATGTGCAGGGAGTTACTGGAAAACTTTGTTCTCATATACACAATCAGAGGTGGGATTCTACCGGTTCAGCCTGGTTCTGCTGAACTGGTAGTTCCGAAGATCAGCTGAGAGGGAACTGGTTCGCTCTGACAATCTTCTGTTCTTCTGTTTGGCCCGCCTGTCCGCCCGGGTTCTAGGCTGTCCTTTATTTCCTGCTTCTTCAACCACAGTTGCTTTGTGCAGCAGGAGAAGATGATTTTCAAATGCTGCGCACGCTCACCGAAACAGTTATTACACCAGTTGAATCCCACCCCTGCACACAACCTATTTTCTCTGGAAACTCAGGAGGGAGGATGAGTCTGAAGAAGAGGGTGATGCAATGGAATGTATGAATGAACTTGGGGCAAGAGAGGAAGAGATACTACTTAGGAAACAGTGAGGCAAGAAAAGCAGGAGCCCCCATTGGTTTAATGGCAGAAAAAGAATATTAGGAAGGACCTGTTTTAATAACAGTTTAAAATTAAGATGGAAAGTTTGTGCCTTCAGATTCGCAAGATCCTGTAGCCTTACAATAAATTAGAATTAAGACATCTAGTTGTGTTTCCTTTCTGGTTCACCTGCAAAAACTCCTGAACTTTGCTTTCCATAATTTGGACAAGGGTCAGCTGGACAATCCTGCTTTGGATTCATGATGCTGCTGTAAAAGTCTACATTTATGAAAGTGTTGAATATAAATTATGCTTTGTGTTGGGTTTTTCCCCCCCATAAAATTGTTATGAAAGTCTGGAACCAATTCTTGATGTACTACATAAGAGATTTCAAAGCTTTTTCTCAATAGATTTATTGCTTTAAGCAGCACTTTTATAGGCATAAAAATCCCTCTTTGATTGTGAAGGAAAGAAATGCAATTCCTAGTATCTCACTTTTGTGTAAATGAATCCTGAAAGCTTATCCTGATTCTGTTTCCTGTTTGCAAGCCTTATGTGGGTAAAAGGATGAATGTTTTCCAGGCTGATAAATGGCTCACCAAATACATTTATAAATCAGGAAATTCTAAACATTTCATCATTGAAGATGTCGCAAATTACAGGTGCAGACAAGTACCAAGATGCATAAAATAAATTGGAAAAACAGGCATAGTGCATGAGGTTTAGTTTAAGATTATTGGGCAACTGAATTATTAATTTACAGCTTTATTAAACATTCCTTCTAATGATTGTATCACATAAGTAGTCTAGATGTAATTATATGTATATAATATATATAAATGCTGAAGAGACAAGTGGCTAGTCAAATCTTTCCTGGAAGCTTAGACATAATATATCAAGAGGGAAGTGCTGAGTAATCAGTTGTTACTATGGTAGTTGTTATTATCAAATTTATTTTCCGCCCATCTTACTGTTTAAGATGATTAAGTGGTTTGTCTTCCTACCTTTAGATCTGTGACCAAGAGAGCTTTTATATAGCTTCATCTGGTGTACCAGTGGCACCCTTTCCTGGACTAGACTGTTTTTCATGGAAATGGAACAACTTGCTGTGGCCAACACGCCATGTCCAACTCGCTGCAGAACAACTCACTGTGGGACAATTTATCATTCTATTTAATTATTTAAAAAAATAAAAATATTTTAATTTTTGCTGGTCACATTTCATTCTGTCCCTTCTTTTGCATCCTTTATTTAATGATTCTATTCCACCATTTCATTGATATTAGTGTAACTCTTATCCCCAGCGAGGGACAAGAGATGTGGTGAGATCGCTGTGGTGAGTTGCCCTGCAGCAAGTTGGCTGAGACAAGTTGGCTGAGACAAGTTGGCCAAGATGAGTTGGCAATGGAGAGTTGGCCATGGTGAATTATCGTACACCCACATCCTTCGTATCTCACAGTTCTGCTATTACAATATACTCTAAATGGAGCTGCACTTGAAGATGAGTTGGATGCTTTAATTAGAGCAGAATTCTGTGGTGTGGACAGTAGTGGACTTGCTTCAGTATGCTCACTTCACTCCCCTGATTTTTGAACTGCACTGGCTGACATTATGCTGCTAAGTGCAATTCAAAGTATTGGGTATTAGTTATAAAGCATAGGACCAGATTATTTGAGGGACTGCCTATCTTCCATGGTTTCTGCTGGGTGAAAGCCAACAGAATTTATATACTCCAGGTCTCTTTGATTAAACAATGTCATCTAAAAGTCCATCCTTTAGAATGAAGTCTTCCCTGAAATCCATATGATTCCTATCTCAATGATGTTCCAGAATGCCTTAAAGACATAGCTCTTCTGTAACCCTTGGGTTAGGGTGGGTGATCTCCTTTGTTAGTTGTGCTTTATATATAATTTCTGGTTTGTTCAGCTGAAGTTCCCATCTTTATTATTTATTATGCATAATGTGTTTTATATTTCATGTATAAATGGAAGCTATAGAGAAATTAAAGAAATTTCCAGTTACCTTAGAAGCATGCAATCTTGTGTCCCAGATATTCTATATAAGTTACTACTAGCAGCTTTGATATTGAACATGACTATATGGGAAAAATTGTCAAAGGCATAGAAATATTAATTTAATTAAATGAATACAATTTTAAATTAATTGAAATTGAAATTGTCTTTGCCCCACTTGATTTGAAGCATGACCTAATGTACTGTCTGAAGTATGGTGGTGCCTGATAAATCATTGGAAATCCCAAATGTAGTGTGCAGATTGAAAAAAAAATCAACATCACTTCTTTATAATATTGATGAAGGATTTTTTCATATCTGATGGGGATCCTAATTAAACAAAATCGGATACAGCAAGATTAGATTCAATACAATATTTTTATCCTATCTTTTACGTTAAGAAAATATACACATTTGTTTATAAAATTATAAAAAGAATCTTGATCTATCTAGTTGTCCAATTGTAGTCAAAGTGCTGGGTATGAGAGAGGTTTCATCAATACACAGCTGTACATTGTTCTTCTCCTACCATGTCTCTGCAGATGGTTGAACTTTCATGTCCTGCTTTATTCCTCAAAGCTGGCAATAAAACACAAGCTGTTTTATTGTATTAAATTCAGGGTCTTTTAACAAATAAAAGAGCCATTTTTAAAGTTGGGGTTTCACAATCCTGAAGAAAAAAAATAGCATGATCCCACATCTAGGATAGTCTGAGATCAGGGTGGGAGTCATGACAAAGCCCCGGGGATGAAAAACAAGGTCATCATATTGGTAATCTGCAGTCCCATGTATTGGGAAAGTCAAGTCTTTGAAAACAATCCTACTGTGGCTCATAACTGCAACAGTGTATGACTACCGTGAACCTGCACAGCTTCTGTTATAAAGAGACATTGTATTTGAGAGTCTGCACTCTTATCAGCCTTCTCTCTTTAAGATCTTCGCAGAGGGATTTCACATTGTCCATCAAGATCAACTGTTATATTCTCTGCAGAACTGTTTAAGCATGGATCCTGTTGAAATGGAAGCTGCAAATGTGCAGATACATTTAGAGTTTAAATCCTTTACTTCCTTTTCTGTATTTATCAGTTCCTACATGGAGCAATGTGTCCATTAATTCTGTGATAGGACATAGAATCCTTTTGGAGATGGATAGCCTGAATATTATTTAGATAATCCAAATATCTTTAGAAAACACCAAGCATGGTTAACCTAGATATACCAGATGTTGTCATTTTACTTTACTTTTTTACTCTAGCTTCACAATTAATAGATGGATTGGAATATGGTATGGTATAGTTCAGAATGTATAACCTGTCCACATTCCCTATCAAGTTTTAAAAATATGTCCTTCCTTCCTTCCTGAGCAACTGCAAAGTGTAGTAGCCAATATATATGAAGAAAATTAGTCCCAAGATCATTGTACTTTATGATGTATTATTTTTTTAATGCCTGTTGTATCACCTTCACCCACCCCCCCAAAGCAAAAAAGTGTGTGTTCTCATGTATCAATATGGGTCAGCTACAGTTTTATTTGATCCTTTTTTATTTTTACTTTCAGGAGGATTAATATGTCATCATCTTTGCACACAGCTGTTCCTGTAAAATGTATTCCTTCCACATTTTTATAAATAATCTTTTCTATTGTCACATATACTAATAAACAGATTGTATTCTAAAAGAACCTAAAGTAGATTAAAAAAAACAAGTGAGGAGAGGGAGGGAAAAGGCTATTTGCTATGAACACAATTAAAAAAAAAACTGAACTCAGATTGATTCATTGATGCATTGTAAATAAGTGAAGCCAAAGCAAACTCTATATGCAGAATAGCTTGTATAAAATGTGTATACATGTGTATAACTACATATACATTCATAGTTCCTTAATGTAGTTTGAAGAAAGAAACCAGTTAACTTTTAAAATGTTCTTAAAAGAAACCCTAGTTAATTTTTTTGTCAAGCCTTTAAAGACTTTAATTTAGTTAAATTCATCCAGATCTTTCAGTGTATTTTTCATTATTAAAACTGAATTAAGATGTATCAAAGAAACAAAGCAATTAGGTTTCAGTCTGACACACATGCTATTTAAAGTTAATGAGAGGTAATAACTTAATGATATTGTAGGATTATAGTCATTGGTGTCAGGGTGCCATGTGGATAACTGGTCTCACATATCAAGATTTTATTAATAATAAAAGACAAGAATGTAGTCAGCTTCTAATTTGGAAGAAAGAATAGTATTTGAGACACAACCCAAGGATTCTACTGAGTTCAGGATTCATTATTGAACAGGATATGCATTTTTCTTATGAAGCACACCAGTAGAAAATTCTTGGGTGATGCTGGAATTCAATTTGATTGTGAAACCTAGAATGACTTCACCAAACATGCTGAAATTAACATACCAGGACAGGAATGTCTGAGGACTTTACCATCTGCATGGTAGTCATAGATGCCTCCCAATTTTTATTGATCACATTTATTTAGTAGACCATGGTTGTTTGTTAAATTGTTTTGGCTGTTTGAAGTGAGATGGAGGTAACCTGCATGTGGCTTCTCTCATTCTAGTCAGGTCACTGCAGTGTCTGATGTCAGGAATAGTGCTAATGGATCTGAATGGTTTCCAGACAGTGTTTGGAAATTCTTCTCACCTTGGCAAGTTATACTATTGAAGCCTGGATTCCTAGAAATCTCTTTTCACAATTTCTAATAGCATTATTATTTTCTGCCCTATCCCACTTTAAAAGTTTCTAAAATCACTATCCTGTCAGATTTATATCATCTTGCATAATTGTGCACCAAAGTAGGTCTAGGCCTAAACCTTCAACTTGTAAATACTCATGGAGAGTAAAATTTGTTTTCCTCTCATTTTCAAATATAATTGTTTATTTTGGTTTGTGTGTGGAAAAAAATTATGAATCTGCCATGGTATTAATATACATGATGCCAGCTACTTTTTCCTTTTGAATACCATAGTCTCCATACTGTTTCCAATTACCCAAGTTCTTAATAGCATTTAGTAGGAAAAGTAAGCTTTCAGCATAGATTTGGTCCTGTAATTGTTTTACCGTTAATATTTCTAATTTGTATTTTACAATTCGTATTAATATCAGCATTTGACAGGCATTGGGATATTATATTATATTTGGAATGCAAGTTTTCATGCTCTCCACATTAATACCATAACTTTGTTTCAAGTAGCACATTCTATGTGTAGGTTTAATATTCTTCAATAGTTGGTTGGATCTATAAATGATGGTTGAATGTTGTGCTCCAAGCTTAACTTACTGATTTTATGTTCTGAAGCAAGTGTAAACATATAGCCTGTAGATTACACAGAAATATGACTTTTGTTGCTTGCATCTAATTGCTGACAAAGAAAAAGTAAATGGTGGGCTGAAAGAATAGTGTCAGTTTTCAAATGGACCTAACAAAATGGTTAATCCAAAAAGTAAGTAATGAGATATATATAAGAAATACTTATATAAAAGTATTTGTACAGTAGCATAAGGAATACTTTATGACCAGGAAAAATTTTGAATTTTCAGAAGCAGACTAATTACACTTGAGAAATCTGCATATAGAATCCTTGCATTTTATTATTCTGTTCTCTGCATGCATTTATTTTCCTATTAAGTCTTCATAGGTTCTTCAGCTTATATCCAATGCAGTCTTCCTCATTGCATCTGTGTTAAAGTAGTATTTTCCATCCTCATCCATGTTTGCCATGGATATTTTTTTATGTGCTCCATTTTAGCTTTTGTTGATAGCAGTTAAGTAACCTCAAGAAGTTGGTATCAGGCCAATGAGGTGGCTGTGGGATGGCATTACAATGAGATAAGAGATACCAGCTCATGTTCATTGTACGAGTCTCCTTGTACTTGCCAGCTCTTGTTTGGACCATTTGAACACATCTTTAGTGTTCTTCTTGAATAGCACTAAACCCACATTCCAAAGAAGCCTAGTTTTTAGCTGAAGAAATGCATACAAAACACTTCCATAAAACCCAAATTAGTTTTGATATATGACCAACCCATCACTCTAGCTAACTGTGCAAGGTCACCTCCTTTCCAGATCCATCTGTGTTAATGAGAATGCTTCCTGCTGCCTAGTAATGCTTAATGGAAGGAAAATAGTGGGTATTTCTCAATCTTTGTCCTTAACTTCTCCTGTTGATAACATATGATTATGCTTAGTTCTTTTGGATAGCACTTTACCTTAGCCATGAGGAAGCTAATATATAATAAGTGCTAAGTATAGAAATTGTATATAGCAGGGGTGTCAAACTCAATTTCATTGAGGGCCGCATCAGGGTTGTGTTTGATGTCAGGGCGCCATGGTGGGTGTGGCCAGGTCAACATCACTTGTGTGATCAAATGCCACCTTTTCTAGTAGTTTATTTTGCACACAGCCCTCCTGGGCTCCATTTTCACTGGCAGAGGGCTACAAGAGGCTGTTGCAGCCAAAAACAGAGCCTGTGAGGGTCGCACAAGGCCTCACAAGCTCCATTTTCACTGCAGAGGCGCCATGGGCTGGTCCTTCACTGTTTCCAGGGCAACCCCACAGGCCAAATCTTAGCACCCCATGGGCTGGATTTGGCCTGCAGGCCTTGAGTATATAGGTTCTGTTAAGAAAAGTCAAATAGTACCTCAATGTATTATTTATGTGTTTTGTCTTTATATCATTTGATTTCCCTATTTTTGTTTTTGACCCAGTTTTTTGCATTTTCATAACTGAAAATTTTTGAAGTTTCATAACTGAAAACCCTCAAGGCTGCTATAATTATCCATTTTGCTAGACTGTACACTGGGGTTCAGCTTCCTAAGTGCCTTCCACTTACACCACATTCTTACAGTTATACTGCATATTAATTCTGATCCTTCTCCTGTCATGGTGACTTGGTGCAATAAGCCAAATATTTTTTTTCAAGCATTCAGTCATTATGTGATGGCATTGACTTTGCAAATGGATTCATTGGATAGAAAATCATCTAAGATTTCATTATCTTTTTGTTGTTCCATAAAAGTAAAAATTAGAATGTATCAAACAATTTTAACCATGTAAAGTTGTTGCATTGGACTCATAGAACCTTACTTCTTAAACTGGTTAGTCTAGAAGTCTATAGAGATTATCAGTCATCCAGGTCATGGTTGTCCCAAAGGTGCTTTTTTTAGGAGGCACCCTCCAAGTCCTTCAGTGACCCTCTAAAAGGATGCAAATGACCAGCTCTCTGCAAGGAATATAAATCCATTTCTCATGATCCTGTCAGAACTGAAGAAGCTTCTTGGATAACAAGCTAAATGTTCTCAAAGACAAAAACAATAAATTCCAATTGCCTCCTGAAAAATTGGTTAGTCTAGAATTGATTAGAACTGTTCTACAAAGGAATTCAGTAGTCTGATGAAATCCAATCTCATTTGCAGGTCTTGTTTTAAACATCACAACTTAAAACAATGGCTTGTAGATATATATAGAATTGAAGATAATTAACCTAGCACTTTTATCAATTTTGTTTTTGTTTTTCTATTGACTTTTAATGGAGATAAGGGAAAGGAAAAAAAACAATAAAGATTAAAGGAAACGTTGGATATTGAATAGATTGGAAGTTTTATATAAATATTTTTTTTTAAAAAAAAGACATGTAGAGAGAAGAAAACCTAGTCCCTGATTGTTTGAAGGTTTGAAGAATAGTACACTCTGCACAGGAATAGTCTTTTGGCATGTTTCTGAATTATTACACATTGGACTGAGGAATTTGTTTATATTTGTTTATACCTGTAATTCTGAAATGTCAAAAGTATCGTTTAGGGATGTAGTCTTGAAGAAAATATGTTAGCTCACACTGGGAAGACAGGAAGGGTTAAGAAAGAAATTCAGAATTGGTCTCCTCTTAGACATAAGGAAGTAGGAGAAGCCTTGCCAGGCTTTGGTTATTGCAATCTATATTCATTTAATACTACTCTTTTTATGGTGTTTGTTTCTTGATCTGGTTTACCTGAAAGGGCTGCCTGCTAGAAACTTGCACCTCTCATTAGTTATTCCCATTTCCTTATTCCCATTTGTGCATGAATCATTCTTTTGTCCCTTCTTGAAGCATTGCATATATTGCTTATTCGTACAGGTAAATACTTTGTGGAATGCTCTATGGTCCAGATCAGTACAAAGGAAATTTCTTTTTCTGTTTTGTTGTTGCTTGTTATTGAGTCTGTTACTTGTTTTGAACTTCTTGTGACTTTAATATTTTTTTGCTAACTGCTCCTTTGAGCCCTCTATTCTTCTGTTTCTGTTGTCAGTGATAACATCTATTTGTTCTTTTGTTAGCCTCCTTTGAGATTGCTTTCTATTTCTCTAAACGTATTTTGTATTAGAGATTGCAATACAGTCTGGCATAAAATATCTAGGAGGACTGCATATAGATATTTAGTTTTCAGATCAGATAAACAGCATAGTTTCAACTTTGAGTACTCCTACTCTGTGGTGTATCAGTTCATTTAGTTCCAAAATGAATCAGATTAGATTGAAATGAGTGTATTTATATAAAATTGGCATGCTTACACTGCTAGTTAAGAGCTAAAGTATAATTATGTTTACGTGACATATATTTCAGTAATGGCAATTATATAAAATTTTAGTAATATCACACCTGGAATATTGTATCCAATTTTGGTTACCACATTACAAAAAAAGTGCAGAGAAGAGCAACTAAGATGCTCTGAAGACTAAAACATAGGAAGAACAGGTGCAGGATTTGAGTGTGTCTAGTCTAGAGAAACGAAGGACTAGGGGTGACATGAAAGAAATATTCCAGTATTTGAGGGTTTGCCACAAAGGAGTCAACTTATTTTCCAAAGCACCAGAAGGCAAGACAAGAAACAATGGATGGAAACTAATCAAGGAGAGGAGCAACCTGGAATTATGGAGAAACTTCCTAACAGTGAGAACAATTAACCAATGGAACAGCTTGCTGTCAGAAGTTGTAGGTGCTTCATCATTGGAAGCTGTTAAGAAGAGACTGGACAGCTACTTGTCTGAAATGGTATAGGGTCTCTTGCTTGAGCAGGGGGTGGACTAGAAAACCTCCAAGATTCCTTCTAGCTGTATTCTGATTAATTGATTGAATTAACAAGTCATACAATAAACTCATCACCCTTGATTAGATTTTACTAATTACCACTTTAAGCAATTTATTACAGTAACTGAAAATGTAGAATCTGTAGGGTAGACACTAGAATAGAGCTCTCCAGAACAGAGTTTGCATCCCTTAAAGCAGAAATGGCCAAACATAGAGAATTAATATAATTATCCAAGCACTGTTTACAAAGGAAACTCTGCTAAATCAGAGACTATGTATGAGCAGTTTAGTAATGGTAAGTTTCATCTATGATCCAAGCAACTGCATAACCGGTATAGCAGCAAAAATAATATTCAGTTTACATGTTCCAGATAATAAAATAATGCGATAAGTCCTACATATCTTCAGAGAAACATTCAGTCAGGAAAAAAGATTTATGCATGCTCTGAGGAAAGGAAATTCTAAAGCATAAAAATTGGAATTGGACCTGGACCTGGACAAAATGCACAGATGACAAAGAAGCTGTTTAAACTCAGAATGCTCATCAGTCCAAATGTGATTATATTTTTGCTTATGATTTGTAAGAGCTTGGAATATTAGGATGAATAGCATATCCTTTCCAGGTTGGATGTCACACTCAGACTCTGCACATTCAAACTAGGCTGTCTAAACATTAAGCGGTTTTGAAAGTCTACTGTGACAAACTAGAAAATCTATCTTAGAGGTGACCTCTCTTTCAGTATAGCCTAGCATGTATTGTTGTTTTGATATAGATGTAACACAGTGGGAATATATTCAGTGCAAGTTTCAGAGACATAAAAATAACTTTCACAGGAGCCCTTGAAAGAAAATGGAGCTAGTGAATTGTTTCTCATCCCTTTTGTTGAGAAAATACCTACAATTTCAGATCAGGACTGAGTTTCTTTTACTTCCTAGTATAGGAAACATCACTGGTCATTAAACAATTTCTTAATCTGTGTCAGAACATGTGAGTGTTGTATATTTCAAAGCAAACATTAGAATCATTATCCCTGCTCAAATTTAATAATGGTATCTGTGAAAAGACCATTTGATTTGATTACTGAAATATGAATTTCGTGCACCATCTATTTGAAGTTGGTGATGCATATTATCCAGTTGAGAATGTATTTATTGTTGGATTTCAGAGAAGAATAGAAATGCACACATCAAACTTGATACATCAGTTCTGACATTTTGGTAGAATGTCACCCATTATTGCTGTTTTTCAGTGAAGAATACAACTTAGAACAGACAAGCCACTGCATTGTATATAATAGTGATGTTTCCTTTTTAGTAAGTCATATTATAAACAAATGACCATTTGTTAGAATTAAGAGGCAAAAGAAATGAGAAGTATTACTTTATGTAGGATTGGTTTGGAGGTTTAATAATACCCAACAGTGTGTTACTTTAAAGGCTGCAACTATATCTTTTCCTTTAACATTGATGGTCCAAGTTTGATTTGATATCCTTGGTATATGGAGGAAAGATTTAATCTGTCCATGTCCTGTTTCAATTTTATCAAATGTTCTGCATGGCTAGATTAGTCCCACTGGCTTTTAGCTACATTAATTGGTGCCACATTAACTACTGCATGCATAATAAATGTTCATCAAAATAGTTGTGGATAGGGAAGATTAAACTGTTTCTCCTAATTAGAAGGGGGATTCCCAACTCTCTCTATTTCTTTTTATATGATAATATTTGTTTGCATATAAAATAGATTAATAGCTTTCTTTTCAGGATAGAATAGCATCACAATTGAATTAAAAATGCAAAATAAAGAATCCAACCCTTAACCCAATATTTAGTACATAAATAATTAAAATAACAAGAGATATATAATTAATAATAGCATATAAATCATTAATTCAAATTACATGGTTATAAAACTAAGTGAAGGTATACTAGACTGAAATAAATCTTCAAAATACTAGTGTGTCAGTTTCACAGTTTTTGCTGGATGATCAAAAGTAAGGCTACAAATTCTGATATTAAAACTAGTGCAGAACTAATCTAAGTTTAAAGCCTTAAAGGTTAATAACAGCAGTTTAAATCGAACCTGGAAATGAATGTATTGCTAGTGTACCTGGTACAGAGAAAATATAATTCAAGGGTCTTGCTCCTGTGACTCCCACTGTTGATGGTTGATTTTTGTAACAATTATATATTATGGTATTTAAATACAGCCTTATAGGGAGCAATTATAGTAATCAAATTACTGTTATAGGAAATGAATTCATATCCAAAATTGTCCCCTGGCTAGTAATAGTAGCTATTTCCTTTCTGGTTGTATAATTGTGGGGCACCTGAAGTAACCCGTTTTCCTTTCTCTGCTTAAGGAGAAAGGTTCTCAATTCTGAAATATTATATTACATAACATATCATCAAACTTGGTTCTAAGCAAAGCATAAATATAATTTTAAATAATTAGATTTCAAGAAGAATACTTGGTACCCAAATGTGTTCAATATGCTGTTGGAGACTTGCTCCTTTACCCATTAATAAATACACACTAATTTCATATTTCTATGACTTTACTCTTATTTTACACACCTCCACCATAATGCCTGCACACCTTCACATATATCTTGTTAACTTTTTTTTAAGGGGGCAAAAACTTAAGGTTCCTCTCAGTTTAATTGGAAGATTCTGGGAAATAGAGGCTGATGGCAGCACAATACCCTGAAAGATTCTTGGATTTAGTTCTGTAACGGTCAATAATTAGTTCATAGGAAAGCAGTCAAATGTGCCACATTGCTCATTTTTCTTATATTTTTACCTATTGGAGTATGAGCCTATGAAAATTGACTTCTTAAAATCTGAACAGATGTGCAAGGCTTTAGGCTATTGATATAACAACAAACCATGTTCCTTCAACATCTACTCTCAAAATAAAATAATGCTACTTGCAGCGGCAAGCTTCTGTAACTTATTTATTTTATTTGCATCCTGCTTTTATTTCATACAACTTGTTCCCTTCTCCTATTTTCCCCACAATAGCAAGCCTGTGTGGTGAACTTCACTGAGAAAAAGTCACTGGCCCTTCAAGAATATACTTCTGTTTTATGGGAAGTATTTTCTAAATGATGGCCGCACACACAGATAAAACTGAAAAAGGAAATGGTTTGCTAGCAAGCAATACTGTATGCATAACTGTAAATCATAATGTTTATCTGATTGAGATGATGCCAGAAGAGCATAAGTGTTTTGCAATATGTATGTGGCTAAATTAAAATTCAGGCAGGTTGCATCATTAGCCATTATATAAATAGCTTATTAAAAAAGACACAGATATGTTTCTCTTAGCAAATTTAAAATAATCATTAGACTCTTTCAGCAGATTGCTGTTAATTGGGTTGGGAATTAAACAGCTTTGTATGAGTGCAGTTAATTAATAGCTCATTACTTTTTTAATAAGGCAAATTCACTTGTAAGTAAGGAAGATGCCATAGAATTTATCACAGTCTTGAAATTAGACTGGGATTTTCCATCATTTTATCTATAGAGAGAGTTAATCTTATATCTTGAAAGATGA
Organism: Notechis scutatus; assembly: GCF_049901735.1. Classification (NCBI taxonomy): domain Eukaryota; kingdom Metazoa; phylum Chordata; class Lepidosauria; order Squamata; family Elapidae; genus Notechis; species Notechis scutatus. The sequence goes on from NC_142011.1 coordinate 29,606,808, forward strand.
AGATTATATCTAGAAAGGCTTACATTAGCTTTTCTCAACTCCCTGGGCATTTAGTTTCAAGAGTTTTCCATGTTATCAAGTGAATTTATCAAAGATAAGACATTATTTTTCTTTCGGCTTATACATTCAATCTATATTAGGAAAGAAGGAAGAAATAGGGTAGGAATTGTGAAACAGTCCTTTAAAGTCAAGAGCTTGTCTTAATGAAATGAAAGGTACACATGTCAATATAGGGGAACATATGTATTGTTAAATACCTAACTAAAGCAAATAGGGGAGAGGAGTTGTTAAGTTTTTATTTATTTACCTATTTACTGGAGTCTCTTCATTGCCTCTCCAGTCAAGGAGACTGTGTGACTTTCATTCCCCTCAACAGTAAGGAGGTTGAAACAAGAAGTTGTAAGAGCAATAGAAACAATACCATAAGCAATTACAATAGCTGCTTGAAGGAACTACGCATACATAAAGTATATGATTTGATTCTTTTGGTGCAAGCGTACTTTTATACTAAGAACATTATAAGGATCTATTATACAGATTTAAAATCAGCATTTGTCAAATAATGAAGTGATATCGAAATAAAATGTAACAAACGATTGAAAACATTTAATGAAAGAGTTAAAAATATAATTGTATTCAAGCATAGCTATAAACAAGAGAAGTGGAAATATCAGACTTTTCTATGTAGCCTGACACAAATGAAATCAAACTGGAATTGGAATATTCTTATTGTCCAAGTATGATTGGACGTGTTAGGTATAACATTGATACCAAATATGGTTTGGGTGAATAAATATATAAAACTTAGATATCATGGTTTAAGTGCTTATCACTTTAAGCACAATGCTGCAGGCAATTAGCCGATTAAGGGTGCGGTTAGAAGTTACAATATAAGGAAGCATTAGAAGCTGGAAAGCTTACTGTGTGTTACTGCGACTAACTGTGTCTTACTGTGACTAACTGTGATTACTGACTGTGAGTGCCTGTGACTGAACTGTTCTTGTTTGCTACTGTTTGCTGATTTACTGCGTAATTCTACTGTTCTACTGTTTGAACTTCTTGCTGAATATCCAGCGTTTGTTCCTCTGGAGAGAGGCACCGGAGGAGGAGAAGATATCTTTATCGGCTGATAAAGATATTGCAAGGACTCTTAACTTGGACTATACTAGTGAGTCTTACTGGATGGAAATACTGTGAATGACTTAATGGAATGAATGACAATGCTTTAAACTCTAAATGGATTAAAAACTATTTAAACTACAAAGAAGTGTTTGTGTTCAGTGTGTGTATACTCTGGGGCCCTTCCGCTCTCGTTTGGCTTCCTGGCTTGACTACTGCTGCTACTCTGCTAGGGGTTAATCCCCAAACACTAACATTGGTTATGGGCCCAGCAGCATAGTCTAACTAACCAGGATATAGCAGTGAGAGTTGGTGTGAGTTGCACATTACTGTAAAAACAAACTGTTTTAATTAGTTTAAAATAGTCAAAATATCTGAAGAGTAATGGCACAAGTAAATTTGTCAAAACTGTCCATGATATCCAGGCTGGATGGAACAAACTATGTTTCATGGTCAATGAAATGTAGTTTACTTCTACGCAGAGAAGGTTTGTGGGACATTATAGCAAACCCACCAGATGTGAGTAGCTGGGATCCTGCTGATGATGATGATAACGAAAAGTTACAAGACTTTAAACTGAAGAATGAGCAGGCTTTATGCATCATAGGACTGACTCTCTGTGATCAGCAGCTTGTCCATATTCGTGGAGAAGAAAATGCTGCAAACTGCTGGGAGAACCTCAGGAAGATTTATGTTCGGGACAGTGTAGGAGCACATATAAATCTTACACGGAAGCTTTTTCGAACGCATCTTCAGAGGAATGGAGATATGTTAGTTCATTTAAACTGTATGAAGAGCATTTTTCAAGATTTGCAAGAAAAAGAGCTTATATTTAATGAACTGCAACAAGTCTACATAATATTATCTTCATTAGATCAAAGCTATGATGACTATGTGACTTCGTTAGAGGTATTGCCTAAGGATAGCCTCTCATTAACCGAGATTACAGGCAGGCTACTAGAAGAAGCCAGAAGAAGGCGTGAGCGTGACGAGCTGAGAGAAGATAAGAAAGAAGAGAAATTATCTTCAAAGCTTGAAAGAAACCAGCAAAGCAAAGTAAAGCACCCAGAAGAAGAGAATTTATCTTCGACGGCATACACAATTAAAAAGTGTTTTAATTGTGGAGGCAGAGGACATTTGGCAAGATTCTGCAAAAAGAGAAAAAGCCAGAATATAAAAAAGCCAAAGAAAGCATTTGAACTAGCCACGTTTAGCAACTCTGATGTGAAGAATGATCTATGGGTGGTTGACAGTGGCGCATCCCACTGCATCACAAGAGATAAGACAAAATTTATAAAAATGTCTAAAAGCTCTCAACATATATCTCTTGCTAACGGCTGGAATCTTAAAGCGAAAGGTGAAGGTTTTGCACATTGTCCGTGCATAAACCAGGATATAAAAATGTTGTATGTACCGCAACTAAAGTTTAATTTGCTTTCAGTAAGGGTATTAGATAAATTAGGTTATGTAATTACTTTTAAAGATAATAATTGCATAATTGAAAAAGATAACAAAAGGGTAACTGCAGCTTTAAATGGAACATTATATGTCTTAGATAATAGTAAGAAAGGGGAGGCACAAACTGTATTTAATAACATAAAGCCTCATAATGAATGTATCCATTTATTGCATAGGCGTTTGGGGCATGTAAATTTTAAAATGCTAAAACGTACAGTTGAGTTATCTGAAGGAATAAGGTTAAAACCTTGTGATAAATATTTGCGTTGTAATGTTTGCTGTGAAGATAAGAGCAAAGTATTGCCTGCAAATAGGCTAAATGGTTTCAAAACAAAAGAACCTTTAGAAGTAGTATTTGCAGACATCATAGGTCCAAAGAAACCCAGTATGGGGGGTGCTAGATATATACTGAGCATTATGGACCATTATTCTAGATATGGGTTTTGCTATTTAATGAAAAGCAAAACTGAAACATATCAACATTTTTTCAATTGGATTAAGTTTGCTGAAAGAAAGTCTAAACGGCAACTGATAACCCTGGTGACAGATAATGGTACGGAATTTATTAATAACAAATTCCAGAACAGACTTAAGGTAGCTGGAATAGAGCATAAGAAGTCTGCTCCATACAGGCCAGAACATAACGCTTTTATTGAAAGAAGAGGCCAAACACTACAGGCAATGGTTAGAACAATGTTAAATGATTCTGGGTTACCTGATTCTTTGTGGGGGGAGGCTACAATGTGTGCTAATAACATATTGAACAACGTTGTTAATACAACAACAGGTGAAATACCATTTACCAGGTGGCATGGCAGGAAACCTGACCTAAGTTACCTGCACACATTTGGTGCACCAGCATGGGTGCATATTCCTGCACAACTCAGAAAAAAAGGGCAACATAGAGCTAAAAGATTTTTCTTCGTTGGTTATCAGGCAAACCATAGGGCATATAGATTTTGGGAGAAAGGCACATCTAAAGTGTTATGTAGTGCTAGTGCCCAATTTCTAGAACATGAAGGATGGGAGAAATTAGAACAGGATGCCAATAAAGATGTAATTATTGAATCCTATAGAAATCCCATTAGTTATCCCTGTAACTTTAAAAATAAAGTAAAGAGACAAATACAGGATGAAATAGTGCCCATAAAGGAAGAAACAGATTCAATAGCTGAACAGGATGAGGAAGATGAACAGGTAGTAGTTCAACAAAGTCCTCCTGTAAGCCCTGTAATTCCCAGAAGAACTACACGTGTATCTAGACCGCCTGATAGGTACCAGGCTAACACAGTGTGCCAGATTAATCAAGTTCCTAATTCTGTTGAAGAAATTAAAAAGTATCCTACTAAGGAAAAAGAAAGTTGGTATGCAGCAATGAATAAGGAACTGAATTCATTAAGAGATATGAAAGTGTATGAAAATGCCAAATTACCTGTAGGTAAGAAATCCATTGGCTGCAAATGGATTTTTAAGGTAAAAACAGATAAAAATGGTAATTTAATCCATAAGGCAAGGTTAGTAGCCCAAGGTTTTAGGCAGAATGCCAATGACTACGATGAGGTGTTTGCACCTAGTCTTAAGGCAGCAACCTTGAGGGCAGCTTTAGTGTGGGCAGCTAGTAAAAACTATATAGTTAACCATCTAGATGTGGAAACTGCTTACTTGCACGCCCCATTAAAACATACTATTTATATGAAAAAACCTGTTGGTATTAAAAGTGAAAATAAGGATAATAATGATTGTTGGTTGTTAAAGAAAAGCCTCTATGGTCTTAAACAATCAGGCTATGAATGGAACCAGTATATTGTAAAGGAACTAGACAATATAGGATTTAAAGCTGGTTTAGCCGATCCATGTCTGTTTAAGAGGGAGACAAATGGGAAAGTATCATTATTATTACTATTCACAGATGACATTGCATTGATAACTGAAACTAATGATGAAGCAAATAAAATAATAGCATCATTAGGAAAGAGAATAAAGATCAAGCAATTAGGGGAGATAAAGAAGTATCTCGGTTTGAATATAAAGAAAACACGGAAAGGTTTTAAGATATCTCAGGAAGATAAGATAAGCAAATTGCTAAAAGATTACAAGATGGAGCTTTGTAAGCCAGCTAAGACTCCAATGAGTCAGGAGTTTAGCAACACTGATGAACAAAGCCCGGAGTTTGATAAGGTGATTTATCAATCTTTAATTGGTAGTTTGAGTTATATTAGTAATTGGTCTAGACCAGATATTTCGTACTGCGTGAATCAGTTGGCTAGATTCAATTCTGCACCATGTGAAAGACACTGGATTGCAGCTAAGAGGATATTAAGATATCTTAAAAAGACAATGAATTATTCATTGTATTTAGAACCAAAGGGTGATTTAATTCTGAGTGCTTATGCAGATGCTAGCTTTGCATCAGAAAGAGACACTAGAAAGTCGACTTCAGGAACAGCCATAATGCTGGGTAAGACATTAATAGGCTGGAAGTCAATAAGACAACAGCATATAAGTTTGTCTACTATGGAGGCAGAATTCTCCTGTTTATCTCTGTTATGTACAGAATTAATAATGTATAAACAAATGTTAATTGATATAGGTATAACTGTGGATTATCCTATAATTATACATGAAGATAATCAGCAATTCAAATGGCCACAAATATTGCAGTAAAAACAAGGAGCAAACATACAGATCTAAGATACCTAAACGTGAGACAATCTGTAAGAAGTAAGATGATTCAGCTAGAGTACTGTATGTAGGAGGACAATTTAGCTGATAATTTTACTAAAGCCCAAGGTGCCAGTAAGCACCAGGAGAGTTGTGAAAAATATGGGGTTAGATTGTAAAGGTATTATATATTTATTTCACCCAAAAGGGGAGTATGTTAGGTATAACATTGATACCAAATATGGTTTGGGTGAATAAATATATAAAACTTAGATATCATGGTTTAAGTGCTTATCACTTTAAGCACAATGCTGCAGGCAATTAGCCGATTAAGGGTGCGGTTAGAAGTTACAATATAAGGAAGCATTAGAAGCTGGAAAGCTTACTGTGTGTTACTGCGACTAACTGTGTCTTACTGTGACTAACTGTGATTACTGACTGTGAGTGCCTGTGACTGAACTGTTCTTGTTTGCTACTGTTTGCTGATTTACTGCGTAATTCTACTGTTCTACTGTTTGAACTTCTTGCTGAATATCCAGCGTTTGTTCCTCTGGAGAGAGGCACCGGAGGAGGAGAAGATATCTTTATCGGCTGATAAAGATATTGCAAGGACTCTTAACTTGGACTATACTAGTGAGTCTTACTGGATGGAAATACTGTGAATGACTTAATGGAATGAATGACAATGCTTTAAACTCTAAATGGATTAAAAACTATTTAAACTACAAAGAAGTGTTTGTGTTCAGTGTGTGTATACTCTGGGGCCCTTCCGCTCTCGTTTGGCTTCCTGGCTTGACTACTGCTGCTACTCTGCTAGGGGTTAATCCCCAAACCCTAACAGGACGCTCAAGGAATTTGTCTCTAGTGCATAAGCTCTCAGTATATATACAAACAGAAAAGTGATAAGTCATAGATCATAAATCATAAGGTGCAATCATAAATCATAAGATAAAAATAACAAGCAATGAACCATAAGATACCAGTAGGAGGAGATAGTAGGAAAGATGAAAAGATGATAATGACAGTTGTATGGAAAATGTTCCAAAGCTTTAGACATACTGCTATATAGAATATCTTCAATTCCCCTGGGACAATTTGGATGGTTAAGAATAAATAGAACTTTCCCTATTCTCATTTTTATTTCTTGGTTTGACTCTGCTGTTTGAACTCATTCCCACCAAATTTCAGAGAGAGCTTACCATCTGAAGTAAAACATGTAAATTATTTTCTTGTTGACACATCGATGCCTAAATAGTTATTAGGAGAATGCTTATGATTGCCCTTCAGTACCTTCTTTACACTTTTTAATCAGTCCATATTAAAGCTGTGTTTAAATATTGGTTCCTGTAGCAAGAATTTGAGAGGGAAAAAAAATCAAATGCAAGTAAATTCTAAGAAATATCCTTTCAGATTATATTGTTGGAATAAATTGTGAGTATTTTCAGGAACAAGAAAAAAGCAGCATCACACTATTGTCCATAAGATCTGCTCCTATGGACATATGTGCGTAATTAAAACACACAAAGGAAGGGCTTGCATCATGACAACATAACACTGTTTTAGTCATGGTGTGATGACCCAGGGTGGGATACAAAAGAAACACAGTCACAAAAAACAGGTGAAGCCCCTTTTATTCCTTCACTTTCTTCCAAGCTCCAAATATCCTTGACTGGAGATAAAAAAACTCCCACACAAGCAGTTACAAGGAGGAAGGGCTTGAAGATGTCCACAGATATCAGAAGGACACCAAACTCAGAGAGGAACAATAAACTAGAGATATTTCCATGCTTTGTTTCCAGCACTGGCCTGTACGCATGTCCGTCCTCTTATCCAGTTGTCACAGCTGCAGCCCATGAAGAGGATCAAGGCCCTCTCCTCCCCCATACACCATGTCTCCCTTATCCTCTCCTCCCTGCATGCCCTAGGATGGAAAGCAGGTGGGCCTGGGTCCTCCTCTGATTGCCCAGCCAGCCTCTGCCCTTTCCCAGCCTCCTCCACAACCTCCGGAGCCACACTTCCACTCCCTGTCAGCTGTTCCTCCTCTCTCTCAGAGTCAGTCTTCACCAGGGGCATGACACATGGTCCCATGAACACTGCTGGAATAATTTGCTATGTAGCTGCTTTTGTTTTCAGCAATTTTTTTAGCTTGGGGATAATGTGCTAAATGGTCTTCTCCTCCAGTACGCTATAGCAATGTATCCATTTTTATTAAGTAAGCAGTGTCCATATTTCTTGATTCCAGAAACCATTGAACAGCTAATAAGTTCTACATGAACAAACAAACAAAGAAACAAACAAACAGTATCTATTGTTCTTTCTTTTTTAGAAACCCCAGTGGCCATATTTTAATAAAACAAAACCTATAGAATTAATATTTCTGAAGATTCCAAATTTCCTTTTTGTGGCATTTGGTACTCAGTTTGTTTGTTAGTTCATAAGTTACTGCAAAAGGCCTGTGTTTCAGAAGAATTCTTATTTCTTTCATTTCAAAGTTGAAAACTGTTTATAGACTCTATCTTAATAAGTGGAGTGTTATATTTATATTGAATATTATTTGAATTAAATTTGCATTTTTAATATATGTTTATTTGTATCATCAATAGAAGTAATTGTATCTTTTCCTGGAATTGCCCAGTTGTTTTAAACATAGATCAGGGGCCTCCAACTTTGGCAACTTTAAGACTTCTCTTTTTTCAAGTCCTTTATACTCATCTTCTAATGCCTTAGAGGCTAATCTTTTCATGGTATTTCTTTTCCTTGTATAGTCTATTATCAAGCCTCTGGCATATGTCTTCATTGTATCCCATACATTCTGGATTGATGTATCTTCTTTTTTGTTTTCTCTAAAGAAAAATGCCAGTTCTTTCTCCATCCACTGTGTGGAGTCTTTTTCCTTTAAAATAGTATTATTTAACATCCATCTAGATCTTCTTCTTTGTCCTTTCCATTTAGTTGTCATTGGATTGTGATCTGCCCAAGTACTTGTTTCAATATTTATTTCTTGAATATTAGTTAACAATTCTGTCCATATCATATCTATTCTGGACCATGATAAGTGTCTATTTGAGTAGAAGGTGTATTGTTTAGTTTTAGCATTTCTTTCTCTCCATGTATCTTTTAAGTTTATTTCATCTACCATTTAAAAAAAAGATTTAGGAAGAGTCTTTCTATTTTGCTTTATTGTTTTCTGTGCTGTATAATCCAGTTTATTGTCTACAATTCCATTAAAATCTCCCATCATAACTATATTAACATAGTCCAGTTCAATTATTTTCATATGTAATTTTTTATAGAATTCTTCTTGATTGTCATTCAGGGCATAGATTGCAATCAGGAGTGTTTTTGTATTATTATCCATTATTTCCACCATTAATATTCTTCCGTCGTCATCAGTATAAATAAATTTCGCTGGGATGGTCTCTTTAATTTACTTAATAACTGCAGTGATTTGTTTAACATCCATGGCCAAAAAGTCATAAAATTGAACATGACACATTTAACAAGTACCTTGTTTAGCAACAGAAATTCTGGTCCCAATTCGTGTAAGGAATAATTGTGTATGTTTCTCTTTGTGCAAGCCTCCTTTGGATACTGAAGCTGAAATGTTTTTCTCAAAAACTGGGCTCTGGATTAAATAAGTATTCACTTTTCATTTTCCTGACTTCCTTTCCACCCTTTCTCCTGTTGCACTTCAATAAGCTGTAGAAGAGTATAAAAGCTGACAAAGTGAAATATTTAATATGAACACCATCATTGAAATTCTATTTGTTGCTTGAGAACGTGAGCTTGAGAAAATGTTCTTAGTTCCATGACAAAAAGGAAATTACCCTTGTGACATCCTATCACTGAATATTTTAGCATTTTGACTTGGAGGATCTTAATTCACAAGGTCAAATCATCTGTTTGACTATAACAATGCCATTCATAATTATGTGCGGGAAATCAAGAACGTGAACAACTGGAAGTCATGTTTCAGGGTTGCTAATTATATATGAGGTTTTAGTCGCTGTGTGTTGAGAAACCCAACAGAGGCTATATCATATATATAAATGTTTCTTTCTGTAGATAAGATTCTTGGAAGAGTAAAGAAACATCCTAAAAAAAATCAGAGTCCAGTTTCCTTTTGAAAAAATACCTTTGGGACTGTAGATAGGACATTTTTTTCGTATCAAAGATGTAGTCAGAAATGTTGCATAGAATCATAGACTTGCAAATTTTATTTATTTATTTAATCTATAGCATGCCCAATACCAAATAAGTTTGGGTGGCTTATAACCAAATCAATTTCCCTGATAAGGTAACTCTAGGCAGCTTATACTGGAACGCATAACACCAGACATCTCTCTAAAAGGTAAAAATCACAAAACTGCACTTACTTTGGCCATGTCATGCAGGGGAATTCACTGGAGAAATCAATTATATTTGTAAGAGTTAGTGGTAATAGGAAACCAGGCCAACAAAAAAAAAAAAAAACATGATGGCAGGACACCATCAATGCTGACAACCAGCTAGAGGATAGAAAAACTACCGTCTGGCTGGTGCAAGACTGGAAGATGTGGAGAGACCCAGCCCATAGAATCACAAAGAGTCAGACACTTTGAATGGATAACATCATCACCACCACTGAGCAGCTTACAGACCATAAAAAGATAAATAGGAAAAATATGCAAATAAAAAAATTTAAACTATACAATAAAACAGGACCAAGAGATGGTCTGCACATGGACAGCATCTTACCCCAACAACCAGGGGTAAGTGCCCCTTGGGGTCCCAATTTTTCAATGGGCAAAACCAAGTTTGGGGGTGAGATGGCTTCTCATATACCTTGGACCCGTGCCACATTAGTAATAATCAATACATTGAATTGGACCCAGAAGCAAACCCCAAGAACTCTCAGAACAGTACACACCACACCATTCTGCACCCGTGGTAGTTTCCAAATATTCTTGAAGGGTAATCCCACGTTGAGTGTGTTGCAGTAACCCAATCAAGATATGACTAGGATATGGGTGATCATGCATGTTTGGAAGCTGCCCCACCTCCCCTCTCTCAGAATGGTGACTGATGTCAGATCTAAAACCCAGGTGGGCACATCTCTAAGAGGGATATCCCCTCCTTCTGGTCCATTCAGATCTCAAATATACAAGTCAATTCAGTTTCTTCTTCACTATCATATTGAGGATGAGGACAGCTTTATTATAGGCTGATCTGGCATTCAGTACAACCAAAATGGAATGAAACTGGTACAAGAGTGAATTTCTGAGAGTTTAGCATCAAATTGCAACAGCTAGAAGACCTATAGTTCCCCCCTCCTTGCTTTAATTCCTCTCCCCAGTTTTGCTAGCTTGGGTTTTAACATGAAGAGCAAGCGGGGAAAAATAATCTAATTTAGAACAGAAAGGACTTTTCACCACTGTATAATTGGAATTAGGCATATTGTAGTGGTATTGTGATCTTTACCACGACAGTGTTTTATGACAGTAATGGCATTTTCCATCTCCTTTTCCCTCCCAGTCATTCACTGCATGCTTGTCATTTCATTTTGCTAATGCCACCAAGCTTATCATTTCACAGCTGTTGGCCTTTGGTGGTGCATGGGCTTTTCAAGCTTACTGAGGACATCCTTCTCACATAATATACACAGTTTTACTTTCTCCAATTTGGAAAAGGGGCTGTCTTCCTATTGTGTCTCTGAAATAAAATTCCCCATGAGTGAGCATGTACATTAATACCTATTTAGTGATACTGCCAAGCTGGATGTTTGATGGTGCTCGGGTTCTTCCTCTAATGGCAGTTTCTCCTCAAATATAGTCCCTTAGGGAGTTTAAGCTATTCTGCCTCTGCATCTGGTGCAATTCTGTTGCCATTCAGATATCAGATTGTCAAGGTTCTCTTTTCTTACAAATAGGATCTAAAGAACAAAGTCACACAAAAGAGATGGGTTTAAATAAGGAATGGCAGGTTGGCAGTGCAGTGTGGCTTCTTTTGTCTCCTAATGGCAACCTGTTAGAGAAATGAGCTGCCTTCAGTTCTAAGGATGCTTGGGTTCTATTATCTCATTATAAGATAATGTGTCATTTTATTATTGGTAGCACTTAGCTCTTTATATCAATCTCCAAAGAAAAATGCTTGTGGTGTTTAAAAAACAAACTCTTGAATCCTCCCAAATTTCTTTCAGGTTCATCAACAATAAAGCAGTCTTCTTGGCAGGAAATGCCTTATCAAAAGAAAAGGAATAGTACTCATATATATCTGTTTGTATGTTGGCATTTCTGCAGTGACAAAGATATTTTTCTGCCCAACAATGCTTCCTTGATGTAAAATGCTAACACCATATCTTTCCAACCCATTATCCTGCAAACAATCCTGAATAGAAATGCTATTCCTCTTTTGCTGTTTTATGAACGTATTTTGTTTTATTGATTATGTTCCATCAAATTGTTTTCCACTCATAGCAATGACATAAATAGATTTTCTTCCTGATGATCTGTCCCCAAACAGGTCTTTCAGGTACTCCAACAGTACTCTAATTGTCACTGTACCTGAGTCCATCCACCATGGTTGTCTTCTTCTTTTCCCTTTCATCTTTCCCAGCATTGGACCCTTCCCCAGAGAACTGTGTTGTCATATAATTTGTCCAAAATAGAATAATTTGTACCTACTTATTTGTCCTTAAGTGAGAAATCTGGGTTGATTTGTTCAATGTTCCATTTTGTTTGTTTTATTGGCTGTCTATAGCCAATGTTTAAGAAAGAAATAACAATAATGTCCTCAGTTTTCTTAGAAGTCTTTTTAAACATCAAATTTCATAGGCATCAATATCTTTCCTAGCCTGCTTTTTTCATGGAATACCATGACTTGCACAACACTGATCTTTGTAGGCATAGACACATCACAGCATTTGTAACTTTGGAAAGAATACCTATAAAAATTGTGCAAGCCGATCAAGTGGTAACTACAGTGTATTTCTTGACTGCATATTCTTTTATTGTTGATGGTTGATCCTAAAAGTGATTTCTTCACTGTCAATTTTAAGGCTTCTTCTATCTGTTGTCATTAGTTTGGCGATTTAATTTAATCCTATTTTTTCACTGTTTGCCTTTTGCTAATGGCTTCTTTATGTTCATTCCATAATTCCTCTGTTTTTTAATTAATCAATGAGGTTTCAAAACAATTCCTGGTATTCTACTTGAAAATTGTGGGTAAATATTCAAGATCATGTTGAAGAAACTGACTGGCTTTCTTTTTCTGCTTTTTCTTAATTTGGGACACAGTCAACACCTAGCTATGTATTTGATAGCTCCTTTATCCCTTTTAGCAATAGTGTGGTCAATTTGATTTCTATGTACTCCATCTGGTGATACCCATGCATAGATACATTGCCTTGGTTATTTGAAAACAGTGTTAACAATGAAGAATTCATTGATGAGGCAAAAATTGATCCTATTTCATTTTGGTTTTTAAATCATATGATCAAATTATGTTTTCCTCTTTTATGTTTTTAACTTTGGCATTCCAGTCTCTACTCAAAGGCAGCACACATTGCTTATATGTTCTGTTGATTTCAAATTAACCTTGACCATAAAAATAATCAATCTTATCTTCTTCTGCATCTGTGATTGCAGCATAAACCCAAATGCCTATCATATTAAAGGATGGTCAATAAAGTTTAATTGATATTATTTGGTAATCCATAGCATTGTAATCACATACTGTTTCTGCTGTTCCCTCCCTAAGTATAAAAGCAATGCTATTCTTTGTTTTCCATGTCCTGAGTAATAAAGAGTATGATCTTCTGTCTGAAAATGTCCAATCCCAATCCATCTCAATTCATTGATGCCTTAAGATGTAAATTTGTATTAGTTTCATTTACAGCAGTGGTCTCCAATCTTTCCAGCTTCAGATCTCCATATTGTAAGAACTCCATGGTGAAGAGTTAAGGAAAAGATGTATGACAGAGTGATTAACAGATCAAGCTGTTCTCACTCTGGTGCCATTTCATTGACCTACAACTGGCTAAGGAGGAGGTAATAGATTTAGTCCTAAATTTAATTGGTCTTACATAGAATTAAATTAATTATCCCAGTCAGCCATCTCATGGGAATTGATGGCAGGGTTTTCTAATCTTTCCTAAGATCGAGCTTGAAATTATATAGAGACTGCAAAAACATGCTTCTCTGGGCATTTCATCTCTGTGGTGGCAGTCCATATTCTTTCGACAGTGTTCTTATACCTGTGATTGACCCTAAACTTAAAGTATTGCAAAATATTATAGAAAAAATAATGATCACTAGGTACAGTGAAAGTTTTTCAATCTTCACTGATAGTTATATCATCTCAGGTTCCAGTTCAGGGTGTTTACATTAGTTTACAAAAATCTTTAATGATTTGGGACCATGTTATCTGAAGGGATGTGTCAAGCCCGAAATTTACATAAGTGTAGCCATTTTAGTTAGAGTTAGTATATATTCTTTTTCTTACATTCTCTGTGATAGTGATGGTGGGGAAGGGTTTCGGGCTTGCCACATTCCTAAGGTGGGGCGCGGAGTGAAGATAAAGAGAGTTGTTTTGCCTTGGTGATCTTTCTTCCCCTGGGAAACTAGCTGCCCTTGTTGGGGCCCCTTGAGGTGGAGATTTATGACATCAAGCAACATTAAATTACTTCTATTGGAGAATGTGACTTATGAGGGTTGTTTCTAACTTGTAATATTGTGGGGTAATTCCGGGTTGTGTCAGATCTGGAATTACCATGGACTTTGCAAATTTGAAGCTTTCCTAAATAAAAGAAATCTTTTTGAAAGGTGGACTTTGTATTTTTCTTTTTAAATGGATTTCATCACTTGGAAACCTGACAGGATGTTCCTTCCTATTATGTTGCTACGCATTTTGTAAGATTATTTTTTGCTTCAGAAGTTACAGTTAGCACAATAGAAAAGAATAGGTTTTTTTTTTTATGGCGATCCCTGTTTCTAACAAGCTGTTTGTGATGAGATTTGTTTGCTTCTACATTTATTGCCTTTTCAGTGCCATGCAAAGATATTTGTATTTTTCCAAATGCTTTTATTCTCTTAGATGTTTTTTCCCAAGTCAGCATTTTTATTTATTTCATTCAATTTATATTGCTGCTTAGAAACCTTTAGCTTCTTGTGTTGTGCATATGAGAAAAAAATAAAAATAAAATGAAATAAAAATAAAATAAAATGAGTAGAATAAAAAAATCATTCCCTTTCCTGTCATCACACAGTATTTATGTACTTGAAAGAGAGAGAGGGAAAGAAAGCAAAAATTAAAGACTAGCCCCTGTCCCCTTAATCTGTTCATGGTTTCACTCATCCTGATATTCCATCTCAGAATTTCCTTTTTATTTTCCCCTGAAACTTGAAAAAGAAGAAATAAGCAACTGAGCAGGAAAAATCTCTAAGCCTTCTATTATCATTGCAAACATGTTCCTGCAACACAGATCCAGTCATCCATAATTCTATTTGTTATCATTACAAATAGTCCTTACTTAAGGACCACTCAGTTACTATTTGAAGTTGCAGTGGTGTTGAACAAATGGTACTTATAACTGCTATTTGACATTTCAGTGCTTGGCAACCAGTTTGCACTTATAACAGTTGCAGCATCTTGTAGTTACATAATCATTATTTCTGACCTTCTCTGTTGCCTTCCCAAAAGCAAACTCAGAGGGAAAGATTGCAAATTACATTGTTAAGTTCTCTTGCCTTCTTGTCCATGTACCCTTCCATACCAGATAACTTCTGGCTTTCCTGTATTTACTCCATGTTGCAACACTCCTTTCTTCAACTCCCCACTCCCCACATATTTCACATGGCCTTTGCCAAACCATCCAGGGTCTACTCTGTGCCCCTTACTTAGGATCCCTGCTGCTTCCCACTTAAACATTTGTGTGTCTTAGTGTCTATGGAAATTCTCAGTCATTCAGGTCATGGTTTTTATTTATTTTCATTTAAATTGATTTGTCAGGTGCTTACAAGATAATAGGTATAAGAATAAACAAGTTATGAATACATGAAATGGATACATATAAGAAAAATAAAAGAAACAATAGGACAGGAATGGTAGGCACGTTGGTGCGCTTATGCACGTCCCCTACAGACCAATTAGGAAAGGGGTGAAGTCAATAGTAGACAGTCTAAGGTTAAAGTTTTTGGGGTTTGGGGAAGAAACCACAGAGTCAGGTAGAGTATTCCAGACATTGACCACTCTGTTGCTGAAGTCATATTTCCTGCATTCAGGTTTGGTGCAGTTAACCTTGAGTTTGTATCTATTGTGTGCTCTTGTATTGCTATGGTTGAAGCTGAAGTATTCATTGACAGGTAGGACACTGCAATGTATGATTTTATATACTATACTTAGATTGGACCGAAGGTGGCGTAGTCCTAGGTTTTCTAGGTCTAGAATTTCAAGTCTGGTGGCATAAGGTATTCTGCAACGCGTAGAGGAGTGTAAAACTCTTCTTGTGAAATATTTTTGGACTTTTTCAACAGTGTTAATATCAGATACGTAATGTGGGTTCTAAACTGATGAGCTGTATTTGAGTATTGATCTAGCAAATGTTTTGTTTTCTCTAGTTCAGTGGTCCCCAACCTTTTTTGTACCAGGGACCAGTTTCACGCAGAAACACTTTTTCAAGGACCGGGGGGGTGGGGGGGAGGAGTCCGAGTTTGGTGGTTTGCTTGCAGACATTTCATTACCTGACTAGGTAACATCTGATGTTGTTACCTAGTCGGGTAATAAAACGTCTGCCTCCTCATTGCAACCCTGAGCGACAGATAATCTCTTCTATTGGGACATTTAAAACGGAGGGTTTCAGCTTCAGATTCAGCAACTGCGCCGGGCTGAGGAGCGCCTTCAAAACTGAGCGCTGGGCGGTGGCGGCCCACGGCTGTCTCCATGGCTCAGGACAAGTCCCTGCTGGACGGCTGAGAAGCCCCGCCTCTCGGCCCTGCCTCCCTCAGCCTCATCCCTCAGGTGTCTGCCTCGTTCCTCTCTCAGTCGCTCTCTCGTTCCTCCACCAGCCCAGGAAGAAACTGCTTCAAAGAAGCCGGCAGGGTGGCTTTTCCTGTCGGCACAGCTCCTCCGAAGCACCCGTTCACCCCCACCCCGCCGCCCGCGGTTCAATCCAGTGCTCCGTTCTGCCTGCCTGCCTTCATTTCTGGTGGTTTCAGAGCAGCTTTGGCTGAGAATAATAACTATTCGCCTCTTTTTCTCAGCTTTTTCTTACAGTGGGCTCTAGCACTTAGATCATTTGAGATGAGAATTCCAAGGTCCTTGACAGAGTTTGGATCATCAACAAGGTCTTGACTATTCAGCTTGTATTTTATTTTCTGAATTATTATTTTTTGCTAATATAAAAGACACAGCATTTATTTGTTGAGATTTG
Organism: Notechis scutatus; assembly: GCF_049901735.1. Taxonomy (NCBI): domain Eukaryota; kingdom Metazoa; phylum Chordata; class Lepidosauria; order Squamata; family Elapidae; genus Notechis; species Notechis scutatus. The sequence continues at coordinate 29,623,453 of NC_142011.1, forward strand.
AAGTTGCCATTTGTTTGACCATTCTGATACATCGTCAAGGTCTTTTTGAAGGGTAGCAGTATTGTCTGTGGTATTGAACATTACATCATCAGCGAAGAGAACGCAGTTGCTCTTAATATGATCACAGAGGTCATTTATGTAGAGTATGAAGAGAGTCGGTCCTAGAACACTGCCTTGGGGGACACCACTATTGACAGGTACAGTATTTGATAGGATGCTCCTGATTTTGACCGTTTGTTATCTGTTTGACAGGAATGCTTCTATCCAGTTATGCAGGTGTCCAGAGATACCATAAGATTTTAGTTTTAGTAGTAGTTTGTCGTGTACCACTGAATCAAAGGCTTTACAGAAATCTATGTAGATTGCGTCTATTGCTTTGCCCTGATCGAGTTGTGTAGTCCATATGTTTTTACAGTGTAAGAGTTGCAGATTACAGGATAGTTTTTTTCTAAAACCAAATTGTTTATTAGAGAGTAGGTTGTTTGTTTCTAAGTGGAGGATAATGTATTAGTTAATAATTGATTCCATGACTTTATACATAACGCAGCATAAAGAGATTGGTCTGTAATTTTCAACTAGGCTGGGGTCTCCCTTTTTGAAGATGGGGATGACTGTGGCTTGTGACCATAGGTTAGGCAAGGAGCTGGTCCTGAAAGAATTTTCAAAGATTATGCTTAGAGGTTTGGCAGTGGATAGCTTTTTTAAGAAGTAGGCACATATTCTGTCCGGACCAATAGATAGAGATGGTTTTAGATTGTGTAGTGCTTTTTCAACATTGTCTTCTGTAAAATCAATATGTATTAGGTCATTGTAGTTGCCTGTGGTTCGTCTAGAAAATACTGGACATGATCCATTGCTGTTTACAAATACTGAGCCAAATAATGTGTTAAAGAGGTTGGCTTTAATGGTGTTGTCGTTGCAGTCTTTACCATTTGGTCCTTTCAGGGGTGGGATGGACCTTGAGTCTTTTAGTTTGTTGTTTACAAAATTGTAGAAAGCGTGGTTGGAATTGGTGCGTAGAAGATTTTCCTCTTGTTTAATGTGATTGTTGGTGCATTCAGTCTTTATCTGGTGGCATAAATTTTTGTATCGACTTTTGAAGTTGGCAACGTAACCAGATTTGTTTTTTCGCCAAAGTGATCTCTTTTTTGGATTTAAATTTCCTTATTGTCATGGGTAATCTGTTTTTTCTGGTTTTGGGAGTTGTTATTGGTACATATAGATTGATGACTCTTTTGACTTCAAGTAAAAATATGTTGTTTTGGTCTTCAACATTGCATCCAGTATTGCATCCAGTGGATAGAAATTGCCAATCAAGGGATGAGAGATTGTTGTCTATAAGATCATAGTTGCCTTTTTTGAAGTTATAATTGGGGATCACATTGTTGTGATGATTTTTGTTTGGATGTATGTTGAGACAAAAGTCAATCATGTTGCAGTCATTGTTGGAAAAGGGTTCTTTAATTTGTATTCCGTAAATTGAAATCAAACTTTTGCAGAAGATGATATCTAGGCAGTTGTTTAGTATTGTTGGTTACTAGTTGTTCCAGTCCTAGATTTGTTCCAGTCCTAGATTTGTACCTTGCCAAAGGTGCTTTTTAAAGAGGCAACTGGACTTCCTGGTTTTTCTTTGAAAATGTTTTGCTTCCAAACCAAGAAGCTTCCTCAGCTCTTATGTATCTTAGGGTTATAGTAGCAACTAGAACTGCTGAGATTTTCATCACTAAGCAATGCAGTCACATGAAATCATGTTTTATAACTATAGCTGTGTGAAAAAGTCCTGCATGCTTTACAGTTTACGGTTTATGGTTTATCACATTTTTTGGATAGGCCATTGATTTTATGATATTTTATGCTAACTGCTATGCAAATATTGTTATATTTAAATAAATACTGGTGGTTTTTAAGTGAAAAGCATAGGCTTTTTACAATTTGGTGCTGTTTGGATGGGGATTGTGAATTTTCTTGCATGCTTACAATGCATGCTTACAATAACTATGAAAACAGATTAACTGGTGCATACCCAGTGGCATACGTGTTGCAATTACTAAAGCCAATGCTAGTGTTTTGTTAACATTTTTATTGTTTGTGGCCCTGAAAAGGACCGTTTAAATAACCAAACATGGTTACTAACACAAAATTGGCTAGCCAATTTAATATTGCTTATCACCAGGCAGAATCGCTTCAGCATAGACTGTACAGTATGCCAAGTGGACCAACGAACAGTGGGCCAAGGTCATCTTCAGTGATTAGAGCAATTTCTAGTTGACTGGGAATCAGTACAATAAGTATGTCAGAAGATTTCCAGCTGAAGAATTTAGGCTGTACTGTCTGAATCTATCTGTGAAGCATCCATTGCATGTGATGATCTGGGGCTGTATCACTGCTTTTGGTATTGGTCAGATACAAATCATGCAGGGAATCATGAATTTCAAGCAGTATGTTGAAGTCCGGGAAAAGACCATGCTTCCTTCAACTCAGCAACTTGTAGGGAAGGACTTTTACTTCCATGATGACAACACTCCTTGTCATCAAGCCAAGTCCATCTAGCAGTGGATGAAGAAGCATGGTGTTCGACTTCTGGATTGACCAGCTCAGAGTCCGGATTTGAACCCAATTGAGAACTTGTGTGCCAAGATTGGTTATGAAATAAGCAAGAAACATCCAAAGACCAAGCAGGAGCTGATTAAATCCATTATTGCAGCCTGACACTACATTGTCACCAAAGATCACATGCAAAGGGCTTATACAGTCTATGCCGAAGTGATGCTACCTGGTGAGAAGCAATAAAGGCTGGCCAATTTCATATTAATAACCATGTTTGGTTACCTAAATGGTCCTTTTCAGGGCCACAAACAATAAAAATGTTAACAAAATACTAGCATTGGCTTTAGTAATTGCAACACATATGCCACTGGGTATGCATCTGTTAATCTGTTTTCATAGTCATTGCAAGCATGCAAGAAAATTCACAATCCCCATCCAAACAGCACCAAATTGCAGAAAGCTTCTGCTTTTCACTTAAAAACTATCAGTATTTATTTAAATATAACAATATTTGCATAGCAGTTAGCATAAAATATCATAAAATCAATGCCCTATCCCAAAAAATGTCATAAACCCTAAACCGTAAGGCATGCAGGACTTTTTCACACAGCTGTATAATGATGGCAATAAGTTCAGGACCACTGTGTGATTTAACAACAAAACCCCAATATGAAGATGCTTATCCTTTTTAAAATTTGGATGTTTAGCATGAAGGTATTTTCTGTCATATTCTGATAGAATAACTTGGCTCCTTCCCTCATAATCTTCCAGATGTTTTTAAAAATTGGGTAATTTTGAAGCTAGATATGTATGTGTGAGATATAATAACATGAATGACGTTGATTGAAGTCATTGTAACTTATTGCTTAATTATTACTGTATTCTTTGTTATCATGTCTGTTGTTGGTATACACTACATAAGTCAGTTATGATTGATGCAGTATAACATCAAAGAAACAAAGAAAACAGGAAATGCAAATATAATGGTTTATGTAAAGTAATATACTTTTTATCATCCTACTTACATTCTTTGCAGAAAACTTCATTTTTAGTTTTGAACCAGTGAGTTAGACTTTGAACATGTTTTGTTTAAAAAAAAGAAGTGATAATCCAATCATTATAACACAGCTTGAAAGAATCAGTTGTAACTGAAAAGGAGCCACTAGCTTTGGAAAATAAGAGTATTTGGAGATATAAAGATTTGAACCAGGCAAACTACTCCAGAAACAGATTTATATAAATCAGGTGCCTCTACAATGAAAGTAATTTCAACTGGTTGCAATCTGCCTATCCTCAGGAGGCAAGGAAGAAAAGACTTGAAAATAAAGCTATCTGGTAATTAAGGATTGTGGGAATAGAAAGTTTTTACAAAAAAGTTTTTAAAAAACCCAGTGCTTTTATTTGAATAGTGTTCCACAGCACAATCTGTTTTTGAACAAGTAAACATACACAATGCAATCACTTTGAAGTATTATCCCAGTAGTTTAGCAAAGTGACACTAACTTTTGAATAAATAATTTATTTAATAACAGATATTCTCAACATTATTGCAGTAAGTTCACTTTATCCAATAACAGCTATTTCTTTTTCTTGTACAATATCTGAAGTAACAGAAGCACATTTGTATATATTTCATGAGCAAAGCTAGAATGAATTTTGACTGATGTCTTCTTCAACAACTAAAACAAAAAGATTACAATCTACAAATTTGAAAAAATGCATCTTCTGGCAATATTCAGAGTGAAATGCATAAAAAAGCTATTACTCCTCAGCATGTGCCTTCAGATAATAGCAATGAAAGCACATTCCTTAGCATATGCTATATAACTTTGAAAACCTTTTCTACATGTTTCTGATACTCATCTATAAGAATATAAGGGTGGGTTTACATTACATCTTCTTGTTCTAGACAATTTCACTGGAGAACTGAATTCATATATTCTGGGCTATCAAAAATCAAGCTGACAGATGGAATGCAAAACTGTTTGGAATCCTGACAGAAACAAATAAATTCTTCTTTAGGCAAAGGATAGGTGTGAATCAGAATTAATTAACTGAAGAGTTAATTCTTCAGTTCTGAAGAAGCTGAAGAAGCTTCTTGGATGAGAAACAAAATGTCTTCAAAGAAAAAAAAAGCCCAGTTGCCTTTAAAAAATAACACTTTTGGGACAACCATTACCTGGATCACTGAGAATCTCCATATAACAGAGGCTGTCACACTTTGGTCATGTCATGAGAGCTGACTCACTTGAAAGGTCAGTCATGCTGGGAGTGATCAGTGGAAAAAGGAGAAGGGGCCACCCTAATACCCACTGGCTGGCACTATAAAAAATGACACTGGCTAATCATGGCAGATCTGAAGGAGATTGCTGTGAGACAGAGAGGCATGGAGACTGCTGATCCAAAAAGTGGCTGAGGGTCGGACATAACTGAATGGCTGACAACAACAAGGCTATAGTAGTGCTAGTCTGTTTGAAGAATTCAATTTGTTCCTGTGCTTTCTATGTGTCCAAGAGATTTTTAAGTGTTGAAAGAAGCAGCTTGTATCAATTGGGTTATTTTCAAAAATAGCCCTGTGCAAAGTATGTTGCACAAGTTTAAGCATGTAGTTATGAAGACTTTTGTAATTTAGGTAGAGATGCATTTGGTATGTAGTCTGAGCTAGGCAAAGAATCCAAACTCACTCCTCTTTTCCATGGGTTCAAAGTGTTATTCCAAGAAGGCTTGTGACTCCAAGATTCCCAAGTTTTGGATCTGTTTCTTTAGAACTCTCATCATGTTCTCCATACACCAGAATGTTTCTCTTGATATGTTGAACCACAGAATGGTTCATGTTGCAGAATGCTGTAAAGGTTTAATGGAATGAAATAACAGTTTAATACATTTCATACTAAATATAAAATAATTTAGATAGATGGCTAGATGGAGACTACATTTAGAATGTTCCTTATTTGGAGGCACCATTTTGAAAGAATTCAGACCAAAAACTGATTAGAGAGAATACATTTTCAAGTGGTGAATATATCTATTGCATTTTGATAGGTGCCAGTCCACATAGTAATATGGGGAAAATTTGCACATGATTTTCTCATACCATCTGATATGTGTATTGTGACAGTAAAGAAATAATCTGTGCAAAATGCTGTGCAAAAATGAAAGCTTATGTTTGAAATAAATACCCATTATCTTTTTCTCCATTTAAAGTCAGGGTAAATTAATAGTCTGATGTTTATTGGCTGGCACTTGGAAAACATAAATAGTATTTCTTTTGGCAAGAAAAATAGTGGCAGAACTCCATGCACCTGTGTGCATTTGTATTATGGATTTTAAAATAGCTCCTATATCTCTTGGACTGTAAAAGTCCAGTTTTCTTCAGGACTAAAGCAATACCTAACCTCCAGGGAACCTTATTGCTAGGACAATATATGAATAAGGTAGAAAACCAGGCCTTCATAGTGGATTGGGTGGGGTTTTTTTGGTGGTGGGGATTAATAAACCACAAATAAATGTAATTGTATCTTGACCATGCTTAGATTTTGACTTTCATTTGAGGCATCTTTTTTTCCTCTTAGGCAAACAGAGATGTTAATTCTTCCCTGCCACATTCCTGACATTGATCTCAAGAAACATCTGAGCAATGCCAATTCTTTTGTTTTTCTTCAGCTGCAGAGCTGAGTAAATTGGAGGCACCTGTATCGCTCTCTTGTATTCTGACAGAGCTGTTGCTACAGCTGGACAAAACTGTAACTGTAAAAATCCTTACAAGGAAATGTCAGGGCAAAGGCAGCAGGAGGGCAGTGGATGGGGACAGCAACAAACCTGTCTTCCCTTCCTTGCTATTCTGTTTCTGCCATCACCAACCTAAAACATAACTTTGTTGTTGTTATCCTTGACATATGATTGGAAAAGGTAGGAGAAATCTCCAAAAGATACAATTCCTTGTTTCCTGTCTAATTCTCTGAATGGCATTTGTTTTGATACAGCTGATAGACTTCTTTAGAGTTTTAGCAGCCTTACTTTCCTTTCCACAAAAGAGATCAGTCCATGGTTATGCCCACCTGCTCTGATTACTAAACTTAATTCTTATTTCCTCCTAGAGTAATCTTTTGTCATGGGAGTATGAGATTTGTCTTGGACTTAGATGGATGAGAAGAGAATACCATTCCTTCCTCCCATATTATAATACTGATAGATCTAATTCTGAATAGAATTCAAAGCTCAAATGGCATCTGCTGGGACTCTGTATAAATGGGGCACAGTTTTCTCCCTTCAGTGTGATTGCAGAGTCCTACGTCAAACTAGATCTATAGATCGATGTAAGCTGAGGGCATAGTATCTTCATTTAAAATAAATAAATGATGCTGCGCTTTATTTTATTTTTTTAATAATTTTTTTATTAATTTTCTACATTAATGTGCTTTAATGGTTAGATAAACTAGACACTGGTATTTGAACATAGATCTTTTAAACATTTATTGTGTATCACTAATCCAGGTGAAATGTTAATATATATTGCTAGTCCATGTATATCAGGACTGTCAAACTCCTGGCCGGGGGCCAGATGCATCACATGCTGGCCATGGCCACATCTGGTTTAACAAAGGGGAAAAAAAGTCCTGATACATCACGTGATGCTGCCATGAGGATGTAAGTTTGACACCCCTGATGTATATAATATACCACATGCTAAATAAATAAATAAGGTCCATCAGTCCTATTTCCCTTTTTAAAATAATGAAATCTTATAAAAGTACACACCCGAGGCTCTCCTACTTGGCTAGTTACACATTTACACAATCCTATCAGTGCTTATTAATCACTTTCTTATTAATCACTTTCTGTTGTCATATAGCACACATGCACAACTCCAATTCATTGTTTCTCAGGATGTCTCACTCTTCCAAAGACGATTCCCTTTTAACTCCAAGGTTGATCCAACAAAACATTTAAAATAAATTAAAAACAATCTGAAATCATCCCTTAGTTTGCCCTTAGTTATCCATAATAGAACTTTATCTGTGATTTTGATATGTTTTGTTTTGATGGTAAATCTGAAAAGAATAAAGGACAACCTATGAATACAAATATGCCAACTTTTTGGTGACTTGTTAATCTTCAAGGAGACTGAAGATTAACCTTTCATCATCCTTCTCTGTAGTCTGCTTTAAATTTCTTGCTAAGTTAAAAGAGCCTTTCCTATTACTTTCCAATGCTATGCCCTAATTTACAGTCTAGATTGTGTGGCTTCCATTTAATATATAAACTTAGGTTAGAGGGAATGCAAGTTCCAGAATCAGGGACTAATTATATTCCTGAATTTGAATTGTTTCACAAACTCCACTTAGAACAGGGGTGTCAAACTTGATTTCATTGAGGGTCACATCAGGGTTGTGTTTAACCTCAAGGTGGTGGGCAGGGGGTGGTTGATGTGGCCAGGTGGGTGTGGCCAGCTCAATATCACTTGTGTTTGGGGTGCCTGTGATGGCCCGAGTGCTCTGCCAGCAAAAATGGGGTCCCAAGCTCCGTTTTCAGCTGTGATGGCCTCCTGCAATCCTCTACCAGCAAAAATGGAGCCCAAGCTCTGTTTTCACTGGCAGAAGCACCACGGGGTGGTACTTCACTGTTTCCAGGTCAGCCCCACGGGCCAGATCTAAGTACCCTGTGGGCCGGATGCAGCCCACGGGCCTTGAGTTTGACACCCCTGACTTAGAAGATTTGTCTAATAGATTGAGGAAAGAGTTTGAAGTGGAAGAACATTTCTTTCATTAGTGCTCAAATGAAGTACAAATTACAAAACATCAAAGTCTCCATATTTCCTAATGATAAAAGTTGTAAGTAAAATTAAGAAACAGATTTTGGTTTTCAGATTTGGAAAAAATATATTTTGAGATGTAATAACACTTTTTTTTGCATGGATTATGTGACAGAAGCTGATTTTAGTAAATATAGGCATTGTTTGATTTGTGATTATTCATCTAAGTATAGATTTCACATTAAAATTTAGACTTCTAATTGTGTAGAAAGCTTCACCAGAGACTGTTTAGCAAATGTGAAAAGATGGATTACTTCTTTCTATTAGAATCTTCACTCATCTCATGACCAGGAGTGTATATTTGGATTCCTGTAGGACACAATCTTACTTGGTGATCAGCTGCATAAAATTATGAACAATGATTTTGGTTGGAACAATTTCATAAGAATGCTGCTGTTGAAAAATGATTGTTTAAGGCAAAATTACTTGGGCAATCCTAAAATATTGGAAAGAGGAACTGATAGAATTTGAAGAGTAAATCCATCTTAAACAGTTCCTCTTGGGATGTCAGAATTCAAAATTATTTTGAAAGATCAAAAGCAGTGGACAGAAATCATTATAATTTTCTGGAATGTAAGTTGAAAGGACAGGATCTTAATCTAAAGAGAAATCTTGAATTATGCATCAAATAATGCTTCTTATGCAGTTTTACAGAATGGAGAAGTTGAGGCTGAGAGCACAATTCAGTGTTCACTGAGATTCCCAGAATGGTTGAATCTATTATATTTTAAATACTGGTATATATATTTTAAAATTAGCCAGCAATGAGTGTAATAAAGTATTACTAATGTGACTTGAGGTAATACAATTTATGCAATTTATGTTAGTATTCAAAAAATTGTTTTTAAACAGTAACATAAATAAGCAGTACATAATGCAACTGTAATAGCGGTGGAATTTGAAATAAAACTGCTGCTTTTGGAAACTGGTTGGTCTGCATGTTGGCTCTTTATTTTTTGTAAGTAGCAAACATCAGCTTTGAATTTCAGTTTATATTAAAAAAAATGTGTGTCTTGAAACTTGTCCAAATCTAACCTTGATCTGAGTAGGATCCTACCTCTCAATAATTTTTTTAAAACTAACTCAAGAAACAAGGATACTATTTGTGTCTTATGCCTTAAAAAGTTATATCACAGAGTGGTTGTAGAGGGTAAAAAAGCTTTATCTCTCAAATATTTACCCTGTAGTGCTGGTCTTTTGATTTACTGTGGCAGCTTTCCTAGATGTTTTTGTCAGCTGCTCATTTTTCAACAAAGGTACTGAATTGTTTTGGTGTTTTTTTTCCCCTTGTATTTGTTGTAAATAGAGAAGAGGGCTATAAGACTTTACAAGATTTTAAAGGTGTTCAAATATAATGCTTGCCCAAACTTGATTATCTATCTGTCACTTATATTTTTTGTGTTAAAGAGGGGCATGAGTTATATATGAATGTCTGATCTTGTTATATATCTAGGCAGTTCAGTTGTAGAAGATATTACATTACAACACCCACCCACTTTCAGCCATCTGTTGATTTATAGAAACCTGTTATTGGAAACTTGCTTATGGAAACATTTGTTCTTGCCACTTGCAGTTTGAAATTATATAGTCCTGTAACACAATTTATATAATATGGGAAGCAGCCATTAAATATTTTTGGTTTCCATCAAGTGGAATTTTTTTGCTGTTAAAATGATACATTTTCATTTGCATAAATCTCCAAGATATTTATTCTAGATACTATACTTAATATTATTTAGTCTAGATACTCTTGTTAACATTATTTCATGCCAGAAGAGCAGAAACATTATTTTTAGAATTACTAAGTTTTTTGTAGGTGTTTCTGAGTTTCCCTATGTAGATAGACCTCATGTACAACTGCCTCATGCAATGACTATTTGAATTTATGATGCTGCTGAAAAAATCTGTGACTAAGATATGCATTTATGTCCTTTGCAGTGTATCTCTTCCAGTCACATGTTTACCATTACAATCAGTCTGTACCCATTGACCTGACTGACTTTTCTACCACCCGCTTCATCCGCAAAATGGAGAGTTTGCCTTCTTAGTCAATTTCTCCAGTACCTGGCCCACTTTTTTTCTTCCAACTCTCTCCCCTTTCCCTTACAGAGCAGAGATATTAGAGAAGAAGGGATTACAAGAGAGTAGTCAGGTGGCACACAATGGGGAACAACCATCAAAAAGAGTACACTATCATGTTAGGCAAACAGTCAGTGCTGAGGTATTTCTTTTGGTGTGTACTCCCCATTGTGTGCCTGCTTCCTCTTTTATACTACCTTCCTCTTCAGTGAATTAAATGTAAACATAAATTCCCTTCTTGCTAATTATACAGGCGCTAGGGTGAGCATTCCAAAGGGCAGGGGAGTGGGGGGAAAGGAAATCTGAAGTAAAATCATGAGCACAGTTGTGGTTCTGTGATTTTTTACTTAGTGACTGCATCATTAGTAGTTCCAACTATGGTTGCTAAATGAGGTTATCTGTATCTCATTCCTGAAATTCAGTTTCAAAATGATTACTTAAAATATAAAAAGGAAAAAAACATTAAAGATTTCAGAAGTAAATTTTTGTGGTGTCAGAATATATTTTGAATTGCATTCTGTGATATTTTAAATGCAAGCTAACAAAAAAAAAGTATTACTGTAACTTTTGAAAGTATTAAATCCTACTTCGGATACAAGTCAATATTGTTATTTTGATTAAGAGTTATCTTTTCATAAGTTTTTTAAAAAAATCACAATACTAGGAATGTAAAGAACATCTGTAAATATGCCCATCAAAGTACAGAGTCTATTTCTATCATAGCTGTTGAATTTGGACTCAAAGGAGCAGACTACATTTACTGAATCAAGCTATTTCCAAATATTATCCTATTCTAGAAACATATTTCCTCTATCATGCAATGAAAAGAAACTATGTTATTTGTCAGAATAATACTTTGGAGTTCCAAGGGTTGTGCAAGAGTAAATAAAAACAAGATCCCGACAGCTCTGTGGAAAGAAGAAATATTTATTCCTAAAAGCGAAGAGTTTGCTTTTATGGGCAACTGCAGAGAAATGGGACACAGCAGCAGTTTTATAGGGAGCATGTCCTGGGTATGGAAGTGTCTACATGCTGATTCTAGGGTGACACTTGATGGATGTGTGTGTGTTTGTGTGTTTGTGTGTGCATAGTGCAATTCCACCGAGAGATCTAATTTAATTAACTCATCCTCTGTACTTACAGACCTCATCCTTTCATATATGGATTAGGTCTGGATAATTTATTTGGGGGTTTGAGGAAGTTTGGGTAATTTTTTTTACCCCATTTGTTATTTTTACTTAATTAACTTAGTTTCAGTTTGACTGTCAATTATTTAGTGAAGACACCGATTCTCAATCCATTATGGACTCTGTAATGTTTTAAGGGAAGATGGAAACAGTATAAAGAATAAAATATATTTTGATATAAAATTCCTCACATATTATTTCACGTTGTTTTCATTCTACACAGGACTAACATCATTCCCTGAAGTGACATTAGCCCTGAGCTGTTTGGCCTTCCTGAAATTAACAGATAAAAGATAATCAGAGTTGGAAGGGTTCTTGTAGGTCATCTAGTCCAACCCCCTGCCCAAGCCGGAGACCCTACACCATTTCTGACAAATGGCAGTCCAATCTCTTCTTGAAAGTCTCAAGTGATGGTGCTCCCACAACTTCCAAGGGCAAGCTGTTTCATTGGTTGATTGTTCTCACTGTCAGAAAGTTTCTCCTTATTTTCAAGTTAAATCTCTCCTTGTTTGGTTTCCATCCATTATTCCTTGTCTGGCTTTCAGATGCTTTAGAAAATAGCTTGATGCTCTCCTCTCTGTGGCAGCCCCTCAAATATTGGAACACTGCTATCATGTCTCCCCTGGTCCTTCTCTTCACCAGACTAGCCATGTCCAGTTCCTGTAAACGTTCTTCATATGTTTTAGTCTCCAGTCCCCTAATCATCCTGGTTATTCTTCTCTGTACTTTTTCTAGAGTCTCCATATCTTTTTTATAGTGTGGTGACCAAAACTGGATGCAGTACTCTTGGTGTGGTCTTACTAAGGCTTTATAGAGTGGTATTAGTACCTCCCTTGATCTTGATTGTATCCCTCCATTAATGAAACAATTTTTTTAATGTGTGGTTTTCCTAGAAGTCCCTTAGAAACTGGGAGCTTGCAAGGTGATTTTATTATGTATCAGATTTTTAATATTCTCACGTGGTCTTATTTATTTGTATGTTTCTATTTAAAAAATAGTTATCTAAGGTGTGTTTACTGTTTGCTTTATTATATCCATCCATAGGCACATTTGTGAACTGGGCAACTATATTAAGTAAATAAAATAAAGGTTTACTCTAATATCTATTTGGGGGCTGTTTTGAAGTGAAATTAATTAAAATGCAGATGCTATAAATCTACAATAAAAATAATTGGACACTGTTGTAACAACAACTCTGCTTTATGTTCAACAAAATTTGGGACAAAACTAAATTTGAATGTACTTAGTTCAGTACTAACAGTATACAAAATCGAAAGTCCAGTCTTTATTAATGATCTAATGATAATTATAGTTCATTTACTAATATCTCTTCATATCCTTTTGCTCAACTTGGTGCCATCCAAGTATGGTTACAGTTCCTCATAGGCATTTCTCAAACAGGATGGAGACTCTCAGTTGTAATCCTAACAGCTTCTAGCATTTGTAAGGCATAGAGAGGGCACTAGATTGAGGAAGATGGTATCTAAATGTAGGGTTATTGCTTTGATGGATAAAGGCTGGCAGCTTTTATTCTGTGAATATACAGATTTGCTACATATTGTAGAAACTTAACCAAGACCTGTGAAAAGGATGTCAAAGCATGTCAACATTTGTCATTACTGAATGTCAAGTATTATGATTAAATGGGATTTAAATTAGATGGGCATAATAGCATATGTTCTTTTTGTGGCAGAAATTCAAATCCTGCAGAACCCATTTTCTTTCTGTGTCTGTACAAGACACAAAATTAGCTTTTTTTTTCATTAAATATATAAATATCCTGTCCCAGAATAATATTCCATAAACAACACTAAACAGCTTGTGTTATGAAACCTACATGCAGTGGGATGGGTCAACAAATATATCTTCTATCCTCTGCCTTACTATTTTACATATTGCATTAAGAAACCATCTGTTGTCCATATTCTTGGACAGAATTTCGTTTGCATCTTTTCCCCAGAAATTAAAATACATGGTATTTTAATACACGCTAGAATACAAATTTGGAGAAAGCTAAATTAGCTATAGCAATTAGGGGAAGATTTTTATACATTTATGTTCTGCATAGAGCCTATAAATAAGATTTTAGAGGTTTAGGCATTTAGGATTCTGATTATTATTGAAGATAGGTGCTAATATTTTAAAAGAACTAACATTATTCTTGTTTTTATCGAATGCTTATATTTTTACATTGTTAGTTTTCTGTTTCTTGACAGCATGATAGAGGTGGCCAAATAATTCTAGCATGGGAGCTCATTGCAAGATAGATGAATGGACTAAGTTATTATACGAATGTTCTAATTAATATATACTATGTACTAATATGTTCCAGTGATTGCTAAACATTAGAATCTATGAGATAATAATATTGAGTTCCAAATTATGAGTAACATGATATAGCTTAGTATAAACCTGAAGTTATTCCAAAGCATATTAGTTTGTATTTTTGTACAGTTTTGTGTAAGATTCTTGGTACATCAAGAGTCTAGCAGAATTAAAGTCATATAAGTTTATGGATGAATGTTGAGCAGCCATCCTGTCTGAACCATGCAAGATGCTTCTTAAAGTGATTAGGTTTAGCTTCACATTGCTACAAATCACCTTCATCACAATTGTGAGCCTTCATAATCAACCAAGAAAGAGACTCCATCAACCTCTGGCAGAGACAGAGGTTTATCTTAATGACAAGTTGTTTGTCTAATAATGCCATTTTATTGTGTTGGATTGAGGTACAATGTATCCTATGTGCAGTATTTCATGATGGCACTGATAGCTCTACATTAATAGGTTTGCAGTAGCATGTCATAATAAGGACATTGGAGACAGCTGTAAGGCACTTAGATTTATTTCTGTGTGTGTGAGTGGTGGGAAGAAAAGAACTATTTCTCTCAGCTCAATTAATCTTGCTAGTCAGTGTTGACAGATCTGTTTTTCTGAAGTGGTTAGACATGGCTCCTGGATTGTTTCTTTTCCTCATACACATTGAGTTGGTAAAGCTTAAAGAGACATTAACTATACAAATCCTACAAAGTGAAAATCAATACTAGAAAGGTAGACATTCCCCAAAGTTTTGGTGTGTTGATGAAGCTTTAATGGACATCGCCTTTTCAGATCAATAGCAGATGGCTTTAAATAACTGAACCAGCATTCCTTTATATTCTCCAGAGCTGTAATGATTTACATTCTCTCAGCATAAAAATGGAGGAATGGAAATTCTGGACCCCAGACTTGTAAAAGTATCTTTCAAAAGATTGTTAATTTTTAATCTTAGTATTTTGACACCTCAACCTATTATATGGATTTGGTTTGTATCAGTATCATTAATTGAGGTATTTCTTTTAAGTACAGTATTAAATGCTTTATCCACATTTAAATATAGAAAAAAGAAGGTAGAATATTTAAAAATGAAATAAACTATTGTTCTGAATATAAATTTCATTTTAGCACCCATTTGGAATAATCAGATTTCATTCCTTTCTTTAAATATTAGGCATGAGACAGAATTTTGTGTGTTAAACATTGGGGTGCCATTGTTTAGCACAGTTGGACTTGGCTTACTGACCACTTACTGATCCATCATTGCCATTTGCAACCTTCATAGCTGGTTTCTGACAAACAAAGTCAACAGGGAAGCTGACAGAGATTCATAAGTCATGGTCACGTGATATTATACTTAATGATTTGCAGAGATTCACTTAATGACTATAGTTGGAATTGGCAAACTGATATATGTTGGATGTGGTCATGTGACATTTCACTTTATGATTACATTCATTAATGAAGGGGTTGCCAGTCCAAAATGGGGTAAGTGAGGACCACATGTAGTATTAGTTAGGTGAGATGTGGCTATTTTTGAATTACTTTTGATGGGTATCTTCAATTTACTTGATTGCTGACATGCTATTGGATATTTTCTAATGGGGCACTTAATCAGAATTTGAGTGCTAACTGTTCACAGTCAATTATTCACCTTCATTAAATAATATAATTTCAGATTCTGTGACATAAGATATATGTCAATCTATTTTTTTGTTGCATTCTCTGAAATCATAACTCCATGAATTGTTTCTGTATAAACTGTTCATACAGTACATGCTGCAGTAGATTAATATGTTATAGTTGATCAACCATTTTTCCTTTGACTTTTCTACAGCCATATATTACAACTGTTCTATAACTATTAAATAAGTTATGAGCACTTATACCTATTAAAATGTTAATGAAAATGCCCATCCTCAACATTTCTAAAACTGAATTCATCCAACACAACAAGCATTAGTGTTATAAAATATGAATTTTTCAAAATACAAATATCTAAAAGATGACACAGACTGTTTCAGTTTCAGATTATCATTCAAATTAGATTGTTATGATGGTAATAAAATTTTACAAATCTATACATTCAGCAGCTCTTTTAACTTAAAATAGTCCACATGTCTGCTGCATTTTGAATGGAATTCTTTCCTTTTCAATGGAGTAGAACTAAATGTATTCAGTTATTATTTGGTCTTTTGAAAATAACTTGCATATATCCTCTGGTTTCTTTATCTCCCATTTCCATTGTTATGCCATCCTGTATTTTCCTATATGAAAACTATACTTAACAAATCTCCCTTTCCCAAACAATGTTTCCTTTTGTCCTCATGTTTCATTTAAAATCTATATCCTTTTGATTGATTTTACATTTTCACACCAGTCAAGACATATTTCAAAATAACATGTTTGAATTTAATAAAATTATCACCCTCCCATCTCTGCTGCTGACACAGGAGGATAAAATGGAGGTCATGCATGGCATTCCAGAATTTTAGATCTCTTGCATCTGTTTCTATATATTTCCTCTTGCCCATAGTAGCTCTAAAAATATTTCTCTCACAGTTATATGCTCTCATCTATGTATATATGCACATACATATTGTTGGTTCAGCACTGAGTCAATTGTCAATACCCTCAACAATTTCAAGAGCTCCACATAATGCATCAGCTAATTCAGTTTATCTGAATTCTTTGGTGGTCTTTGTGTGTTTTTTTTCTACAGTTGATCCATTTTTTCAGAGAAAAAAATCAGGGTCTATTTGTTTCAGATCTCATCCAGTGCTACTTGCAGTAGCCCTCACAATAACCATGATTTACTGTCAGTAATATTGTCAGCTGCCCAAGGGAGACCAAGCCAGGATATCAACTTCACAGAAACACTAAAACTACTATACTTTTACTGAATTTAGCTATAATAACAGTATTGTGCAAGTCTGAGGCTATAACTTCTTCTCCTTTTATACTCCAGTGAATTAGGAGAGCAACTGTTTTCAAACATTATCTTGTTTGTATATAGCAAATGTTTCCGCCTCTTTTACCTAGGTTCTTGCATACAATATTTTGCAGTATGAGGCCTTGTGGCACAGTGGTTAGAATGCAGTATTGCAGGCTAACTCTGTCCACAACCTGGAGTTTGATCCTGACAGTGCTCAAGTTGACTCAGCCTTCCATCCTTCCGATGTGGGTAAAATGAGGACCCAGATTGTTAGGGAAAATATGTTGACATTGTAGCTGCTGAGAGAGTGCTTCAAAGCATTTTGAGGTGATATATAAGTCTAAGTACTATTGCTATTTTCATCAAGGTCATCTTCATTATTTTCTGTAAGTATATTGAGATATATGTTTTATTAATGAATTTGATTACATAGGTTAACATATTCTAATAGGACCTCCTTTTATTTAAAGTTAGAAGCAGATTTATTATTGTTGTCAAGAGGAAGTAGGAAAAGGTCAACTAGAAAACCATTGAGGCAATAATGAATTACAAATAATAGGCAAGGACCTTTGCTTACATGTAATAACATATACATTTATGGCCTGTTGGGAAGAATTTCAAACTTGCAAAAAGTACATTCTGTCTAATAGAACAGGACAGGAAAATATGAACTGTGAATAATTTATAAACACAATGAAATATTCTTAACGCAAATTTAGCAAACTTGGCATCAATGTTATTTTGGATTAATACCATTGAACTTTATGATTTGAGATTATACATTTATTTCCAGTCAAAGTGTTATGAAAATCTTTTGCAAACATCAGAATTGTTTTATGTAGGTACTTAGATTGTGTGTTGGGGGTGAAGGGGGAAAGACATACTTTTATTTTTATACAGGATGGGTGCTGCTTATTTAGCTGATGGGATTTACTGTAGGTTAATATTGTTTGTCTCAGTCAGTCAGTATCATAGATTCCAGCATCATAATCTAGTAGTTTGTGAAATAGCAACCCACTGAGATGATATTTTCATGCTGCAATTCTATATTCAGTTATTGAAAAATAAGTGCTATTAAAGTCAGTGGTATTTGCATCTGAGCAGATGTATATAAGATTAAATCTGTTAGTTATGTGTCCCATGAGGACTTTTTAGATTGTTTGTTTGTAATGTAACTGCCAATGTATGTTCCATCAGGAAGTATGTGAAATGAGAATTCATCAGCAAAATTTGTGACTGGGTTGAATTTAGTGTTATATTCATGTACATAATTTGAATGGCACTGGTTACATCACTGAGCTACCATACCGAATCCTTTGTTACTTTATGAAAGCTATGCATTTATCCTTCCCTCTATGTTCTTTTTTTAAATAAATTCCACACGCATAAAAAGTATACTTTTCTCTTAAGTGCTAAATATTCTTTTGAGTCATTGGGCCCTGGGACTTAGAAAAAATATTGGAATAACTATATTTCACAAAATCTAACCTTACATCTCTCTTGAGAAACCTTAGCTAGCCTGGGTAGATATGATTTCAATACCCAAGTGTTTGAATTCACAGCTCTGGGAGACCATCTATTCCCTCAGGACTAAAAGGATCAAGCACATCCCAAATAACTAAGCAAGGCTGAGCTTCAGCCATTTCCTTGGAACCTACCTTATAGTCCAGTTTGGAGCAAATTTGAGTGAGTTTATTCTAAATGCCTAGCATTTCCCTCACACTTGTCTTTATAGGTAAGTTTCTGGCTACAATGAGATCTACGCATAAAGATACATAGCTCAATGCTTTTTTACCTGTATGATTATTAATGAAGTTAATAAAAACGTTGGTCTCTGGACCCGTAATCATCTAAGCAGTCACCTATTTGAAGATTATTATTTTGATATAAAATATATGATATCTAATGCCATAAATTTGTCTTGACATTTATTCATTGCACTCTATTTATGAGAACTCTGATACCTTTAGCTTGCTTTATTCTGTACTCATGGCTGATGTTTGCACAATTTATTTGAGGCCAGTATATTGTACACCCTTATGATACTTTTCTGGATATTTTATATTATTGAGCACTTTAGTTGTTTCTTGAATGAATGACGATTCCTTTTGGCTTGGTAAGAGTCTTAGAAACATTCATATGTGACTATAAATAAAGCACAAAATGCAGCTGGTGAGCATACCAGTGATAAAGGGAGCTTTGAGAAACCTGTTTTTAGTTTGCTCTGAATCCCTACAGTCTCTCAGCACCCAACACTGGCTCTATTGTAAGGTTTGATTCCCCCCACTTTCTTAGAAGCAGGGCAGCTTCTTGCTTAGCCAAAGCTTCATAATGACAGATGTGATCTAAGTGTGATTCAAAAGTTGAAATGTTTGAAAATCTCTTTTTGATTATTGTCTGAGTGAAGATGAAAGTGAACACTGCTAGTGCATTCTAATATAACTATTACAGTACACCAGAAGATTCTTGGGTTACGATGACATCTTACGTGCTTAAAATACTGAAACAAAACATCTTGTTTCAAAAGTTATGGAATACTGGTGCACATACAAGTAGTGTTAGTTACGTCTTGTATATTTTGCATATTTTGCTAGTTCATTCATGGAATACAGTTTATTTCCTACTTAAGCTGAAACCTAAGAGAGTTCAATAAATGGGAGGAGGAGGAAGGAAAGTTTAAAATATATACAAATAGATGATTGTTTGAAGAACTGTCTCTCCCCAATCGCATTTACCTATACCATTAGATCTGGATGGAAGGGCATGAAAGAAAAGCAAAAACAGAACTTATATCTGCTTTTATTCACCCTTTTTATGTTTTAGATCAGTTTGCTTTTCTTGTTTTCCAGCAACAAGGCTTACCTTATTTGGGAATGGAAATTTTTATAGTATGATAAAATGGACACATTGTTTCAAGGATTATTAGTGCTTAAACTCGAGTTATTAGATAACATAGTGGCCTGGGATTGAATTGTCTCTCTCCAACCTGTAAGTAGATCCTGATAGAAAGGAGGTGAAAAAAAGTGTAGCTCTTGGCAGAATCCTCATGTATGCATGGAGATTATGTTATTTCTCCTTATTCAACTACTTTATTGAGGCAGTGAGATTATCAAATATGATTAGTTGGACTTTGGGTCCAGGATCCCATGATCATACCTTGCGGCATCAAATTAAATATGTGTCTTTATTATATTAAATATTTGTGGTCCATCTGGATGGATCTTCTAGATATATTTAGGATATCAGTCTGAAATTGGCAGTGCCATTGCATGCCCCATAACATTATAGCACTTCCAGCATTCTTCACATGCTGAGCTGATTCATTTAAGAAGACAATCATTTGAGCAATTTCAGCTACAGGACAAAGGCAGCAAAACAGATTAATAGGGGTAAGTTTGGTGACAGCTTCCTCACTTTGGCTCTTGTTGCCATTTGCTCATGAAACCAAGAATGCTGAGGACCCCCCAAAAAAAAAGAAGTTTTCAATGGTTGGCAGTCAAAAATGAAGAACTGAGATTAAAATTGTGAAAGAGAGTTATATCACCTAGATGCAGGGGCACATGTCTCAAATTTACGAATCTAAGGTAATTTGGTAGAGAAACTTTTGGAAGGATCATAGTTTTTTCAACATCATTAATCATTTAACATCAGTAGCTGAATTTCATTCTGGAAGCACTGGAACAAGCATTGGTCTTATTCTGTATTTTCTATCCCAAATTAAGGGATTATAGGGTTATAAAAAGAGAGGGTGGTTTTTACTGTATCTGTATAATGTGTCTATCTATGATAGAATGATCAGTGCTTATTGACACTTTTTCTAACTTCATTCTGTCTGTCATACTATCTCCCTACAATATTTCACAATATTGTTAGGCCTTTTTTCTCAGGTTTGACAAAAGTGTAAAGAGAAGTATGATGTGCCTGTTATCCAAGCAAAAATAGTTATAAAAATATTTCCTTGGCTCAAGGAGTATTTATTTCTCAACTAAAAATCCATATTAAGTTGCAGCTTGAACTTATGAAACACTACTGTGTCCAGTTCAGAGCTGATTTAGTTAAGCATTGTAAATAATCTTATGTATAAATCATTACATAGAGTAAGGTAAAAATTGGATAGGAGGCATACAGATGAGGTAATTAAAATCACTGGCCTGCCCTTGAAGGGAGCACCTTGGCTGCACTGTTGTAGCTGAACTTCATCATCTATTATTTAAAAGGCATCTCATACTTGCTAGGCAATGTTCTCTGAATATTCCATTGAGCAGACAGAACTGTAGGGTCAACAAAAAGAAACTTGGCATTTGCTAGTCTGCTTTCTCACACCCAAAACTTTTCAGGGAAGGAAGAGTTATAAGTATTGCCAGTATTCTATTTCAACAACAACATAATCTGTCCAGAATCTTGTGAAAGTGGTCGATTGGTTCATTTTACTCTGACTGACCCACCAAAACAGCCCATTTGTTTTGTGCACATGAGAACTGGGAGGAAGCAATATTGTAGCTTTTGTGTGGTTATGTTTATGTAAAATAAAGAAAAGGAAGTTAAACACTTTAGAGCAAATAGAAATATATCAGGATGGGTAAGGTATTTTAGTGATATATGGAAAAGTTGGGGACTAGTGAGGCAAATAAAATAGGCAGCTACTTAGAATAACTTTATTGTCAATTTAAATGTACACTAAGCAGCATACATTAAAATGAAATTTCATTGCATGACTTGATATCTAGATAACTTCAACTGAGGGGGCTCTGTTAAAACTTTTTTTAATGTGAAAAGGAGAGAAGTAGTGAATTAGAAATTAATTGATAATACATTGTTTGCTGGTTTTCATGGCTTCTACTAGTTGAAAATAATTTGATGGGTGCAGTAGAAATTTGAGAGGATTCAATGATATCAACAGTCTTGAGCACATCCCATCTCACTTTAGACAGGTTTTAATGGAAATTTCTGTGTGTACTCTTATAATTTGAATATTGAATTACTGAGGTAATATTGAAGGTGCATTCCTTTAAAACAGGGCCTTGCAAAGGGTTTTTTATTGCTGTTCTACAGTCCAGAGCAATGTTTTTACTTGTAAGTAAAGAAGGTTGCCTCCTAATCCCCCCCCCTCTCTCTCTGTCAGCCTTCAAGATTTTCTCCCTTCGCTTTGTATCTTTCGGCTGTCATAAGTAACGGGGGGAGGAGGGGGTATATGGTTATGGGAAGTGAGCTGGAGGTGGTACAAAACAGAACTGTATAAGCTGGGGGGGTAGCTTAGGCTTCTATCCTATGCTATGCGCAGCTGCAACTCTTTATCAAAATATGTCAAGGTCAATGGACAGAGGCCTCATCACCACCTGGAGATGCCAACATGAAGATATACACAACTTTTAATTGGATGAGCAAATTGAACTGTTGGGGGTGGGAACGTTGCCATTACTTTGTATATCTGATTTACACGCCCATTTTCTCAGATTCAGAATTCTTTTCTTGCTACCACTTGATTTCCGGTAAAAGATATCTTTTCTCTGATTAATGGAGTCTAAGTATTTCTTTCTTGGATTTTGAATGGAGCACCAGCTGACATTATTCTGAATCTCCATGTTACCAGCCCACCCGGAGAATTAATAAATTTTCTTCCGAGGGGGTCTGAACACAATGTCTAATCCAGCCAGCAACCAAGAAGATCTGGGAGCGACTGGAGGACAAGATTCCCTGCTGTTAGAGGTGGCAGGGGAAGCTAACTTGTTAGCAGAATTAAGTCTTGGTGAAAAACCAGCTGTAAAACCCAAATGGTCCCTGGGAGTCGGCTGAAAGGATCCTGAGGAAAAGCCTCCTCCAGGAGTGACCACTACCTGTTGGCGTGGAAGGGAGGAGCCATGGCAAGAGAAGGAAAGAAAGAGTTTTTTTACTAACTCAAGCCATGCATCTTTTAAATGAAGCTATCAGAGAATCTCAAACTAATCAAAGGTATGAAGAAGCGGCAGCCCCAGCCAGAAGAATCAGAGCAGCTACTTCCATAAATCAACCTAGGCTAGTGCAACAGGCAGCAGCAGCCCAGGGGCCCCCAGCAGGGGGAGTAATTGCCAGAAGATGTAGAACTCCAAAGGTGCCTCCGTTGGAAGTAAAATATGGGGAGGATCCCAAGGAGTTAGGATTCTTCCTGGCACAATCCTGGAGCCATATGGAGGGGATTTTTCCTCAGAAGCAGCCAAAGTTAGATGTGTTACAAGGGCTCTGGAGGGAACAGCTGCAAAGTGGATGGTGACTTTACATAATGATAATGCCCCCCCAGCTGATGAATTATGACCTGTTCATGACTGCACTGCGGGCCAGGTTTGAAGACCCACTTGCTGAATGTAAGGCCAGAATTAGGATGAAGACCATAAGTCAGGGGCGGAGATCAGTGGCCAACTACACCCAGGAATTTAGAGAGCTGGCATGTCATATTTGAGTCTGGTCCCAGGAAGCCCTGATAGAAGTTTTTAAAGATGGGTTAAATGAGATGTATATCAAAGCTGTATTGCCAGAAGAGACCCCAGTGAGCTGCAGCTGTGGTACATGCTGGCAGCAGAGGTGGAACTTGATCTGACCCGAAACAGATGCCGGGGGGGTCTTGGTTGGAGCAAGTCCTCCCCCACTGGCTCTTGAGAAACCTTAAAACCTCAAAAGGGGGGAATGGCGACAAAACCCAAGAACACTGCATGCTTCTGATGTGGGAAGGAAGGTCACTGGGCTGCAGACTGCCATGCCAAGCTAGAGCCAAAGGGGGTGCCAGGAGGAGGAAGAAAACCTGAAAACCCCTCAGCAAAGCCTCACGAAACGGCGCTTAAAGTGGAGGAGGTCGTAGAGATTGCCCCTCCGAAAGGAGAGGAACTGGAAGCTCCAGACTCTTCTGAAAAGAGTGAATCCGAATCGGAAGACGACTCACTGGTAAGTCCATACAAGGGCCCTATAACCATTCCAGTGAGATTAAGGGTACCCATGTTGGGAGCCAAAGGGGAAATGCTGGCCTTGTTAGACTCTGGTTGCACAAGGTGCGTAATAAGCTCAGAGGTAGTAGAGAAAATGGGCTTAAGGCTAAAGACTTTAAAAATGCCCATAGCCTTCTGCCAACTGGATGGATAGGTAGCTGGGGGCAGCCCTGCACATTTCATAATGGAACCAATAGAAATGACGATGGGGAAGCATAGAGAGACTTTGTGTTTTATTGTGGCTCCTGGGATGGAGCGCCCCCAATACTGGGTTTAACCTGCCTCCAGAAATGGAACCCCCATGTCGACTGGAGGAGGGGATCATTGCACATATGTACTGACCCCAGAAGGGGAGGGGCAATCTCAACCAAAACCCAAGAATTCCACAGAGCTGGTCTCCACTGGCATCAAGAATCTGATGGGGGAGGAGAAAATTCCAGAGGAATATTTGGACTTAAAAGAGGTATTCAGTGAAAAGGGCTCAGACAAGCTCCTCCCCATCGCTCAACAGAGTATTGAAATTTTGCCAGGAGTGAAACTCCCAAAACCAAAACTGTACTCAATGACACTGCAGGAGCTAGAAGAGCTGTGGTCATTTATCGATAAAAATTTGGAACATGGTTTCATCCAACCTGCTAGACCCCAGGTAGCAGCCCCAGTATTGTTCCGTGAGAAGAAAGGTGGCTCCCTTCGTTTATGTGTTGACTATAGAAACCTTAATGCTATTTCGGTGGAGAATGTGTACCCCCTCCCCTTGATAAAGGATATGTTGGCCCACTTGGCCAAAGGGAAAATTTTTTACGAAACTTGACCTGAGAGAAGCATACTACTTAGTTCGAATTAAGGAAGGGGATGAATGGAAAACTGCTTTAACTGCCCAATGGGCTGTTTCCAATTCAACGTTCTTCCATTTGGCCTACAGGGGGCCCCTGCAGTATTCATGCAAATGATAAATCAGGTGTTGCATGAACATTTATACAAAGGGGTATTGGTTTATCTTGATTATATTCTTATCTACACGGAGACTCGTGATGAACATGTGAAACTAGTGCGGTCAGTTCTGGAAAAACTTCGAGCTGCTGAACTGTACACAAAGTTGTCCAAGTGTGAATTCCACCAGGAAAAAAATGGCTATTTAGGCTATCGCATATCACATGATGGCATAGAAATGGATCCGGGAAAGTTCATGCTGTTTTCCCCTCACCAGGAAGCAACTTCAAAGTTTCTTGGGATTTGCTAATTTTTACCATCAATTTATCCCTGCTTTTGTGAAGATTGCAATGCCTATCACAAATCTCCTAAAAACCAAAGGGGAGATGAAACCGAAACCTAGTAAACCACTGGAATGGTCCATGGAATGTCAAGCCGCTTTTGAGAAGCTTAAACGACTGTTTGCTGCTGAACCAGTGTTCAAGCACCCGGACATGGACACTCCTTTTGTAATCCAAGCCGATGCAAGTGACATAGCAGCTGGGGTGGTGTTACTACAAGCAAACGAGATGGGGATGCTGCAAATATGTGCATATACTTCCCATAAACTAACTGAAACCGAAAGAAAATGGGCCATCTGGGGAAAAAAAGCTTTTGCAGTTCGCTGGGCTCTGTTAACCTGGAGGCATTTCTTAGAAGGGGCAAAACACCCATTTGCGGTGTGGACGGATCATAAAAATTTGGAGGCACCTCGGAAGCTGTCTCCCAAGCAAGTTCACTGGGCACAGTATTTTAAGCGCTTTCATTTTTCATTGAAGTACATTCCAGGGGGAAAGAACTTCATGGCAGATGCTTTATCTAGATTACCTCAATATAATAGTGCTCACCAAGAAGTGGTACGGCATTGTCACAACCAAACAGTTGGCAGCTCCAGTGGTTACCAGAGCCCAGAAAAAGAAGGAAGTTGATTTATCAAATGATTTAATTGCACAATTAAAAGATGCTCTAAAACTAGATGATTGGTTCCTTGCTCACTCAAATAACTGTACGGTTAGAGATGGATTGGCATGGGTGGGGGCCAAATTATATGTGCCAGTAAAGCTGAGAAACCAAATATTACAGCAAGCTTATGACTCTAAAGCTGCTGGACATTTTGGATTTGTGAAAACCTTACACTTGGTTAAAAGACAATTTTGGTGGTCTACCTTGAAAAAGGACATTGAGACTTATGTGGCTAGCTGTCCTATCTGTGCCTCAGCCAAACGGCCTCCTGGTAAACCAGCAGGCTTATTACAAAATGTGGCTAGACCAACTGCTCCATGGAAAGAAATTTCTATGGATTTCATACTGGAATTACCTGAAAGTGGGGGGAATACAGTTATTTGGGTAGTAACTGATTTGTTTTCCAAACAGGTACATTTCATACCTTGTCCGAAAATCCCATCTGCAAAAACGTTGGCTAAACTGTTTATTTTACATATTTATTTTACATATCTACAGGTTACATGGGGTTCCTGAATGCATAATCTCAGACAGGGGTGTCCAGTTTACCTCAAACTTTTGGAAGGAGTTCCTGAAATTATTGGGCTCCGCCCAGGGCTTAAGCTCCGCCCACCACCCACAAAGCAATGGGGCTTGTGAGAGAACTAACTCGTATTGGAACAATATCTTCGATGTTATATAAATTATTAGCAAGATAATTGGGCTGACTTATTACCATTTGCTGAGGTGGCATATAACAATTCGGTACATAGTAGTACTGGGTTTACCCCATTTAAAGTGGCTTCGGGACAAGACTTTGTACACATACCCGAGCTTCCACAGGAGAAACCTAACATTCAGTCATTAGATGAATGGATAACACAGGTCCAGCTTACCTGGCCAGTTACCTGTAAAGCATTAGATGATGCTCATCAAGCTCATGAAAAATTTGCAGATAAAAAGAGAAGTCCACAAAAACCATATCAAGTTGCTGACAAGGTCTTTTTATCCACCAGATATTTGCAGACCACACAAAAATCAAAAAAGCTTGGACCTAAGTATGTCGGACCTTTCTCAATTGAACAAATTGTGAACCCTGTAGCAGTCCAACTGAAATTACCTAAAACCATCCGACGAATCCACCCTGTTTTCCATGTTAGTTTATTAAAACCTGAACATACCTCCGATTTGAGATCAACTCAGGTTGATCCCCCTGTGCCATTGCTAATTGAAGGTGAACAACATTTTGAAGTTAAAGAAATTTTGGATTCTCGAAAACAAAGGGGTCAACTCCAATATTTGATTGCTTGGAAACATTTTCCTCCTTCCCAGTCTGAATGGGTGAATGAGAAGGATGTTAGAGCTCCTAAGTTTATCAAGACATTTCGTACTAAATATCCTGATAAACCCTAAAAAATAGTATTATGGTGTTACATGTATATTTTCTGTTACCTTCTATCTTTATCTTTTCTAGGACTAATGTCTCTTTTGCAGGAGGGCCGAATGTCAGCCTTCAAGATTTTCTCCCTTTGCTTTGCATCTTTCGGCTGTCATAAGTAACGGGGGGAGGAGGGGGTATATGGTTATGGGAAGTGAGCTGGAGGTGTTACAAAACAGTTGTATAAGCTGGGGGGGGGGTAGCTTAGGCTTCTATCGTATGCTATGCACAGCTGCAACTCTTTATCAAAATATGTCAAGGTCAACGGACAGAGGCCTCATCACCACCTAGAGATGCCCACATGATTATATACACAACTTTTAATTGGATGAGCAAATTGAACTGTTGGGGATGGGAACGTTGCCATTACTTTGTATATGTGATTTACGCACCCATTTTTCTCAGATTCAGAATTCTTTTGTTGCTACCACTTGATTTCCAGTAAAAGATATCTTTTCTCTGATTAATGGAGTCTAAGTATTTCTTTCTTGGATTTTGAATGGAGCACCAGCTGACATTCTCTCTCTCTCCCTCCCTCTCTTCCTCCCTCCCTCTCTCTCTTTGTTGCATATTTCTCTTAGCACTGTAAAATACACAAGTAGTCTAGAAAGAGGGGAGAAATCTCTCTTGAAGTTTGTTCAAAATTCACTGCAAAATTAAGACAAAGTAAATATGAATTATAAAGAGACAGTAATTTTTCAATGTATCTGTATTTTTATAGAAACATTGCAAATTCTGCCAATATGCTAAGGAGAACATAATATGCCATAGCCACTGTCAACATACATCTTTTAAGAAAATACTTATGAGCTAAGTTGAAGAATTCTTTTAAGAATTCTTCAACTTAGAATGGAATGGAATCAGGACAGAATCCTTTTGAATGTGATGCCATCTAGATGTGGTGGGATTATAAACTAATGCAGATTTAGAAAGTTCCAATCTTTATATATCTGTAGTTTGATAGGTGAAAGAAAACAGGCCTGATTCTCACAGCCAACACAAAATTTTATCTCTGGACATGATGTCCCATTGAATAATTTTGGGTCTCAGCTCATTAGAAGGAATTTATTTTCTAATTGAAAAAGAGAGAGCTTGTTAACCAGAAGATGGCTCTGGTTTCCTGTTTTGTGGAACAGGAAACATATTTGGTGACTAGGAAAAGCTATTGCAGCTATTCTTAAATTTTCTTCTTTTTAGGAGTCCTAGAATGCTAGACCTTCAGTGTTTGTGTGGGTATGTGTACATTTATATAATCTGCAGATTAGAGTGTGTGTTGCTCTACTGGGAGGTAGTTAATGCTTTTCTGGGGAAGCATGTGATACTACAGGTCCTTAAAAAAATGACAGTGAAGTGCCCCCACCTGAAGAAACCATCTCCCCATCAACCTGAATTTGACCATTTTTACCCAGTTTGCTTTTTAAAGGGACTGGTGGGGCTTCTGCTTCAAGTAATACTAGACAAAACATCTAAATCTCTAGACATGGAGGGTTGTCCTCTCAGTAATCCCTCTGATTTGAGTCCATCTGGATTATCTGCAGGATGTGGGAGTAAGAGGCAATGTTTCCACTCTTGAGTAGGCAATTTGAATCAGTAGTCATGGTTGTATATAATGTGTTTCAGAGAATAATCAGTTGCCTTGGCCAGGCCTAATTTGAGTTCTATACACCGCAGTTATAAAAAAACATTGAGAAACTTGAGCAAGTTCAGAGAAACGCTACAAGAAAAGAATGGAAACCAAGTCCTACAAGGAAATGTTAAAAGATCTAAGTATGTTTAACTTGCAGAAGAAAAGGCTGAGAAGGGGGTATGATAGCTATCTTTATATATTTGAAGACCAGTCTCATTGTAGCAGGTTCAGATTTATTCTCACTTGTTCCAGAGACTAAGACCAAAACTATAATGGAATGAACTTTCAAGGGTGTAGATACATTAGGAAGAACTTCTTGATAAACAATACAAACAAGTAAGATTTTTTTGTAATCATAGAATTTGATATTATATTTGCTATAAAGGAATTGAAAAAGCTTCTCCTTCCTTCCTTCCTTCCTTCCTTCCTTCCTTCCTTCCTCTTTCTTTCTTTCTTTCTTTCTTTCTTTCTTTCTTTCTTTCTTTCTTTCTTTCTTTCTTTCTTTCTTTCTTTCTTTCTTTTTTCTCCTCTCTTTTCTGCTTTTCCTTTTTATTAGTTTGCATTAGTTTTTATGTTCTTTGTAAGACTTGCTAATTAATGGAACAGATTACTGAATAAGTAGTTTCTTTCTCTGGACTGAAGATTTTCAAACAAAGGCTGGATAATCATCTATCAGGGATCATGGAGTGCAAGCTGGCTGGAGAATGGTTGAAGTCCACACATCTTAAAATGATTAAAGTTAAGAATCATTGATGTAGTAAATCCTGCAGTATGCACAAAGTTAGAATTCATGACCACCTACATCCCTCTAAGCCAAAAATACTATGATTCTTCTTCAGTCTCCAGCATTATTGCTACTGCTTGTTCTGGGTATTTGATGTGATTATAATAGTTTGGTATATGGTATTCTTTGCTTATTCCTCCCACAAACACCCTTACTACAATAAGGCAGCATAGCAGGATTTGTGGGATGGAGGCTACATTGTGATGCATTGGGACTTATTAGGGACTTTAAGGAAGCTTGATTTTGCCAGTTTGTCCTAAATATTGATCAGTAAGACAGAGACAGGTTTTCCAGGAAATGACACCAGAGAAAGCAATGTTGCTTCCAAGAAAACTGCTTGGCTCTGACCTGCCATGTCAGTTTTGAAAACCTTTAAAATGATTTTCTTTCAGTAACCTTTGACTCATAAGGAAATTGTGTACAGCAATCTGATATTAATCATTATGTTACCCATCAATATACCCTGCCTGAGATTTTCTTTAGGTACTTTATAAATATTGTTAAAATAATACATAGATTGATTAATATCCTGCTGAGTATAGATCCAGATGTTAGGAGGAAAAATATATATATTTAAATTACTGTCAGAGAGATATGCAGTTCATTCAAAACCAGCTTCATTTTTCAAAAGACTCATTCATGTTTACAGTGGCCAGGTTTTTTATTTATTTTATTATTATTATTTTTGCCTGAGAATTATTCTTTCTGCAGCACATGATCACATGTGTAACTAAGAAAGCTGGAAAATATGTGCAGAACATTTTAAAAATGAGAGGACGAAATGAAGAGAATTGTTAACTACTTTGTACAGTTACTTTAGAGACTGCTATGTTATCTCTGTTCTCAAGAGAAGGTTTTTGTTTATTTTAAGAATGATAAATACTAGCCAGACTACTTTTTTGCTAGTGAGTGTCCTCCTTTGGATGTTTCTGGAGCAAAATGTTCAGATTAATAAGAGTATGAGAAAGTGATGCTGACTGTGAAAAAAGCAGACTATGCAAATATAGTACTTTAAATGTGAAACACAGGATGTGGATTATTATAGATATAATAACAATTCATTCCATGATTGTGTATATACCACCTGCCTTTCTATTTTGAGAAACTGAAGACCACAAGTGAGAGGATTCATCTGCTGATAGACAGAGCCCCCTTTAGCCTATAACTAGGGGGGGGGGGGAAACTAAGTTATCTCTGTTGGAAAGGAATATCCTTCTTCTCTGATAGAAAGCTATTTTTATTTATGAGTGATTCCCTCTCACCATATTGAAATCTATTTTTATTTATGAGTGATTCCCTCTCACCATATTGAAACACAGGAGGACTATTTCTGTATGTATATGTATGTGCATGCATATTTTACTTCTATCTATGGTTGGTATGTAAACATAAATTCATTTTTCCTCAGAAAGTCTACATCTTTGTGGAAAAGAATTCCTTATTCAATGTTCAAAGCAAGCTGACCCAGCCTATTGATTCTTATTCCTTTAAATGTAACCATACTTGCCAGGCATTTTTTCCTGATTTCTTTCTTTCTCTAAGTTCTTCAGTAATTCCATGACTGTGTGGATAATAATAGATTTCACTCTAGATTTCCTAATGAGAACAATCAACCAGTGGAATGGCTTGCATTCAGACGTTGTGGGTGCCCTATCATAGGAGGCTTTCAAGAAGACCTTGGAAAGCTGTATAGAGGCTCCTGCTCATGCAGGTTGGACTAGAAGACTCCTAAGGTCCCTTCCAACTCTGTTTTTCTGTTAAGAAGTGGACAAAAATAGAGTCTCTTCTTCACCTTGATTTTCCCTGATTCAATCTGTGTCTTTTTCTTACAACTAAATGGTAGATAGGAATAACTTCTTAGGCTCTTTATATCAGGGGATAAGGAAGCTTTGATGATATTAATTAATATCATTAATATTGTATTAGTTCATTATTTTTAATATTAAGCCTAAAGTAATAGTTAATGATGCTGCAAAGTACACTAATAAAATCGCTTGTACTGAAGTAATTAAGGGAAAAGGAAAGTCTCATGAGTATGCAGTCATGTACAATTACAAATGAATCCAGCTTTGTTCACAACTTTGGACTGCATTTATTACCTTCCTGCAATCTCCCATTTATTTTTATCATGTGTCCTGAGATTTTACATTACCTCGGGGAAAAATAACAGAGACATGTGTGTTCTGACTGAAAATAATCTGGCATACATTTGCAACAAAACAGTCCTTGGAGAAAAAAGTCAAAGGATCAGAGCGATAAATGCTAAAGACAAGGACTTAATGGTTCAAAGAAAAAAGATGGAAAGTGATGGTGGAAGAAACAATGTAAGGAGAATGTCAAACAGAAGAGAAAGTTGAATAGATAAGAGTGACAACTGTAAACAAGAGATGTAGAATATATTTTGCACTGCTGAAATGGGGCTCTTAAACTACTCAGTGAAAAATCAGAATATTGCCTTGTAAAGTTCATTGCTTTCATTGCCTATATACTAATGTTCAGCTTGAGTTGTGACTACGGAAAGGAAAATAGGATTTTATTGATGCCAAGGAGACTTTATAGGATGTCTCTCATGATTATTCAAAGAGACATAAGAAATAGGACAGGAGGAAAAGTTGCTCACTATGTTAAAATTACCCATTCCTCCTCAGTAATACAAAATAAAATCTAAATCAATACCAAGTCAATAAATATTTCTGACTTGATAATGATTTAAACATCATCTTGGTTATGAAGGAAGAAGTATTGTTTCTGTTTATTATTTACCAAACTGAAGAGAAGATAGTGCCTTTCAAGAAAAAAGTGTGTTTCAAAAAGGTGTAACATAGTGATGAAACATTTTAATGACACCAACATCAATTAAAAGATGAATCTGCTAAGCATGGTATATTCCTGATTTTGTCTTTCTGACTAATGTATCTTTCAGATGGTACAAGAAGGCACAAAATTTGTTGTCCTTAACATGATACTTTGATGTGATAAATGTTAAATATATATGATTTACTTGAAGAAGTGAAAGTAGCAGGTGAATATGTATGGATTTTTTGCTTTGAAGAGAAACTAAAATTGAGCATACTTAAATGCTCATTTTGTATTTTAAAAGGATCAGATTTTAATTAACTTAGAACAATGATAAGTAGGGTTTTATGCCAGAAGAAGTTCATAGGAAAAGAGCTCAAGATGGATGGGAGTTCCTCAATAAGGAGATACTTATAACTGCAAAAAAATCAAATGAAGGGAAAGAATACATAGAGGACAGCTGAAAAAGCCAGTATACAGTAACTATACAAAAAATATAAGTGAGGGATCCTTTGGGCTCTCTGAGCTTGGTTGTTGTTGTTTTTTTGAAGACATTTCTTTACTCAAACTAGGTAATATGAGTGCTAGTAGGGAGTGGGGTTTGCTCACATTTTATGTTCTAGTGGATTGTCCTACCAGTGTTGCAGAGAATGGCCTTGGTGTTTCTTTGGTTGGGCTGTTTATTTTAGCTTGTTTGGCAGTTCCTTGATTGGGGTATTGTTTGCTGCTTGATTGTTGGCCTAATGTTAATCTTGGTTTTTACTCATGTGAGTGTTGATTATTGTCAGGGAGATTTTCTGGTCTTTTTGTCTCCTTTTTGGGGTTGTTTCTTTTGCTTAGTATATAGATGTTTTTATGTCTATTGGCCTGTTGATGGAGATTTGTTAGAAAGCCAAATAGCACTGATGCAACTTAGTTTGAGCAAGGAAATGTTTGCAAGAAAACAACCAAGCTCAGAGAGCATCAAAGTCCCCTCATTTCAACTATGAGCTACAAAGTCTCTTCTATTGGTAACAATATTAGTGGACAACAGGAAGTAGCTTCAAACTACACATTTGAATCAGAAAAGTGAAAGCTTAGAATCTGTTGAATTTAGGAAAGGATGCTAAAAATAGCAAAGAGAACTAAAAAAATCTAAAAGACAAAACAATATGTCAATTTATCAGTATGTTAGCAAACTCTTAACAAGTAACACTGTAAAGATGAAACTATTGAATTTTCCCTCTGATTTGAACTTTTGTATCATAAAAAATATGTGTCTTAATCAGGAAACTGTGAGAGCAGGATAAAGGGGCAGAATTAAAATGTGAAACTGATAGAAGTATGGTCAGGGAATACTTCAGTTTGAATGAATGTAAACTTTTATGACAAGACTAATTGCTTTTTAGAATACAGAAGGGACCAACTAATGGTGTGGCTGAATGCTCGTACTGTATATTATTTTGAGAAATGCTGATGAAGTGCCAGATGACTGGAAGAAAACAAATCTCTTTTTTTTAACTAAAAAAAGAAGAAAAAAAAGATCCATCAACTACAGGCTGATCAGTCTAACCAACCCCAAGGAAGATTCTCGAAGTGGCTCTTCAGATGACACAAAAATAATACCTGATTATCAGAAGACAGCATTGATTTATCAAAAAGAAATATTTCTAGATTAACTTTGCATCATTTTTAATTGGGTAACTTTCTTAATAATACAATGGAATGGGGTAGATATAATATACTTTAACTGCCACAATGCACTGAACAAACTACTCCGTTATATGCTGTCTAGCAAGCTAGTTAAGAATGGGCTGGTTAACATGGCAATTAAGTGTACACACAGCAGTATGGCATATTATCCATATAGAGAGAACACTTGCAGGTGTAGGAAGGCCAAGTATATAGGGAGAAAGATGACTATTTTATACTTAAACTCTGTTGTTTGATTATTATTTGATTTTACACCAATTACAAACTCCTTTTTTTTAAACTTCATAGTTTCCCATCTCAAACTATAATTTCAGTATACAATAAAATGACATCTTTTTATCTGGAGATTAAAGCATTTGAAGAATGGTTACAGGAACTGGGCATGGCTAAAGAGAAGGACTAGGGGAAACGTGATAGCAGTTTTCCAATATTTGAGGGGCTTCCACAGAGAGGAGGGGGGTGTCAAGCTATTTTCCAAGGCACCTGAAAGCCAGACAAGGAACAATGGATGGAAACTGATCAAGGAGAGATTCAACCTAGAAATAAGGAGAATTTTTCTGACAGTGAGCAATCAATCAATGGAACAGTTTGCCTTCAGAAGTTGTAGGAATGTCATCACTGGAGGCTTTTGAGGGGAGATTGGACTGCCATTTGTTGGGGATGGTGTAGGGTCTCCTGCTTGGGTGGGGGGTTAGATTAGATAACCTACAAGGTCCTTTCCAACTCTGTTAATCTAATTTAATCTGCTCTTTGACAAGGACATCCAGGTAAATATAGATGGCTCTTCTCTTTTCTTACAGGAATCCCTTGGAGCAGAGCCAACCTTTGGGACCTTAGCGACAACCAACTCATAATTTTAAATTCCAGGGACCACTAACTGGTTCTGTGGGCATGGCCTAATTTGTAGGTGTGGCTTGATGGTCATGTGACTAGTTGGGCATGGCTTGTATGTAAATATTATAAATATTGATATAAATATTGATATTTTTTTATAAAAAAAGAGCAACTTTTACCCAAAATCAGGCAAAGCAGGCAGGCAGATTGAGCTGCTCACAGAATCACAGATTCATTCAGAGATCTGTGATCGGCTACCTGAGTCTGTCACATAAAATTTGCTTGCAAGCAAACTCATAAAATTTGCTAGCAAGTAAACTCACAAAATTAACTCACAACACAACATGTATTTAAATAATAATTTTTTTTTTTATAAAAAAGAGCAACTTTTACCCAACATCAGGCATAGGAAGCAGGCAGATTGAGTTGCTCACAGAATCATTCAGTGATCTATCTATCTGCCATCAGCTGCCTGAGTCTGTCACATAAAATTTGCTTGCCGTGAGTCTGCACTGAATAATAGAAACTTCAGTCCTAAGGGAGGTTCGGCTGTGCTTAAAAGCAGAGTAGACGATCTAAAGAGTAGCTAGAAAGCAAGAAATGCAACCATTTCCTACTTTCTAGCTAATCTAAATCTCCCAGCACAGCAGAACAGCTGATGGTCGGAAAGAAAAAAAAAAGGAAAAATAGCAATTTAGCAGACAAGTTTGCCAGGTAAGGAGTGAGTGGGAAGGGAGGGTTCCCATGGGCCATGTGGGTGGCACAGCCTTGTGTTCCTGCACAGCCTGGATTAATTGCTTTGGGGGTGCTCTGGGGTGACATTTCTCTGTGGCCCACCAAAATTTTCTCGCAGCCCACCATTGGGCCACAGCCCACCAGTTGGTGACCACTGCCTTAGAGTTCCCCTAGGAAAGAGAAATCAAACACATAAGTATACAAAAGAGAATATCTAACTTGGTTACAGAATTTGTGATGCAGTCATTAGAAATTTACAATTGAATTATGGGGCAATATTGTGATGGGGCTGCAAAAAAGGCAAGTGCAATTTTGTATGTTTTCTGAATCATACTACAGTATGTTTAGTTTGCTTTGATCAGACTTAATATCAAGAATGAATACCAATTCTGAGCTCCACATTTTTGAAGGATTTGGAGATGTTGGAACAAGTTTAGAGGAAAGTGATAAGGATGAACAGGGGACTAGAAATTTATTTATTTGATGAAAAATTGAAGGAGCTGGGGAAGTTTAACACTGAGAAAAGATCCTTGGAAGGAGAAGAGGCAATACTAGATAAGACATGATACACCTTCAAACACCTAAGAGGATAACACTAAGAAGGTCAGGACCTGTTCTCATACCAGAGTTCTGAATACAGAATAATGGATTTATGTTACAGGAAGATAATTCTGATTGACTGTTAGAAAAAAATATATCCTAGCAGTAAAGCCAATTCAACTATGGTACATGTTACCCAGTGAAATGGTCTCATATTGCCAATTGTGATAGAATTAAGTGAATGCCATCCTTCTTAACTGAACCAATGGTTTGATATGGGCTGGATTTACCAAAATCTCAAAATGCCAATATTCAGTAAAACTGTAATAAAATGCAATCCTGTGACTATGGAATGCTTTACAATGGTATTGCAAAAGGGAATCAGAAGTCTTGATAATGATATTATATTTCTGCTTTTGGGGGGATTGCATTTGTTTTATTTTTGCTGCTACTGCATCATATTATTGGCTCACATTTATTTTATAATCCAATACTCAGATATATTCCACCTGTAGAGTATGGTTTCTTCATCTTTTATTTATACTTCATCTTATACCTTTTATTTTTTTATTCTGCTCTTTGAAGGCCTTTGCATTTGTCTTGGCTGAAATTAATTTTATTGGTTTCTACCAATTATTCTAGCTTGTCAATATCCTTCTGAATTTTGCTACTGTCGCCTGGGGTATATACTCTACTCTATTATTTGTGTTACCTGCAAATCTGATAAAGATATTTAAACTCTCACTTTGTGTTAAATATATCCATATATCACATCCTTATTTCATGCTTTTTAATATTAGGAGATGCTGTGTCTTCCATTATCTTCCTGGAACTTAATGTTTATTTTCTATTTTAAAGTGCTACATGTGTTGAATTCTTCATAGGTTTGTTAATAAAAATCTAATGGAGATTATTTTCTGAATCTGCAATTTGTATGTAGCATATATTAACATAGCTTTCAGCATAATGTAATGACTCTGAGTGTTTGATATTGCTCTGTACCTGGCTTGTGCTTATTATTATGTCACAAAATCAGTTCCTGCATAAATGGCTGTTTCTGACTCGAATTGTGATAAATTTATTCAATGGCAATCTCTGTATTCAATAAAAATATAAAGGCAGCCAAACTTTTTATGGAAGAATATAAGGCAATTGAATTCATTTTCAATGACTTGAAAGTCATCTTAGTCGCAAACATAACCAGTGTAGCAATCTGAAATGAAAATGAAGCCTTATGGAATGTATATAGAGGGGAAGAAAATGGGAGGTGCAGGAGAAAATATGGTAATATGACAAACACACTTTGATCTCAGATAATTCAGAGCAGCTTGGTCCCTCTGTTAGTGGCATTAGATAAAAGTGATGTATTCCTTGGATAGGTTTTACTGGCACTGCAAAGTAATTAGCTTTTCCCTGTTTGTAAAGTGAACATAAACAGGTACTGGGCAAAATAATGAAATTTATCTTCTGAACTGATTAAAGGCATGTCTACCAGGGGAAGCACCAGTATTTGAAGGTTCTTCTTCTTCTTCTTCTTCTTCTTCTTCTTCTTCTTCTTCTTCTTCTTCTTCTTCTTCTTCTTCTTCTTCTTCTTCTTCTTCTTCTTCTTCTTCTTCTTCTTCTTCTTCTTCTTCCTCCTCCTCCTCCTCCTCCTCCTCCTCCTCCTCCTCCAATTTAAGCAACCCTGAAATACAGCAAAATCAATGGGATTGAGCCCCATCAAAACATTCATCTTAAAAAATTATACTAGATTTTGCAGGGCAAATCTGTAGTGGTGGTAGTAAAATCTACTGGGAAGAAACTCCCACTTCCTGTACTCCTACCCTTCTAAATATTGAATAACATTTTTTTCTTAGATATTGGATTTGGAATTGATCACTGCCTATATTTCAGTTTTTTATGGCCATTCCCTTCCACATAAGCAGTCTTGCTAGCTGTTAATTCAAAAAGTGTGTTTCATGAAGATCAGATTCTCAGATAAATATCAAGGTCTATCTGTCAACACTCCAGTTGAAGCATTGGTAGTTTTTGCTGTCGTTGTGACTTATGGGTTAGGAGATTTGCTGCATCAGGAGAAATAAGTGAAAACTGTGTGCTATATGCAGGTTTTTCCCCTGCATATCACATTACCTGTGGCAGCCTGGGAGCATCAAATCTCAATATGGCTTCCAAAGCTGACAATACCTGTGTTTCTAACATTCATGAACTGAGGAATATTTTAGCTGCTAAGATAAATAACTGAATTTTCTTAAATCTACAGGTGTTCTCGCTTCACTACTATTCATTCAGCAACGATTCAGTTATTACAGTTCTGAATGAATGGTAGTTACAGCTGGTCCTCAAAGTTATAACTGTTGCAGCACTCTCGTGAATCAGTTCGGGTGCTTACCATACCAGTCCACCTGCATTTATGAATAGCACTTAAACTTGTATACCACTTCAAAGTGCTTTTCAGCCCTCTCTAAGCAATTTACAGAGACAGCATATTGCCGCCAACAATCTGGGTCCTCATTTACTGACCTTGGAAGGGTGGAAGGCTGAGTTAATCTTGAGCCTGGTGAGATTCGAACTGCCAAATTGTAGGCAGCCAGCAGTCAGCAGAAGTAGCAGTACCACTTTCTAACCACTGTATCACCATGGCTCTATCACCATCCCATCTTTCCCCTTTTGGCTGCATGTCACCCCAGCCACCCCTACTGACCATTGCTGCAGTTTTCTTCCTTTTGCTGATCAGGTATGCCAAAAACTATTAATTTCCCAAATCTACGAAAATTATAGTTTTCTAATATTTTCAGAAGAAAGGATGTATGTTTAACT
Organism: Notechis scutatus; assembly: GCF_049901735.1. Classification (NCBI taxonomy): domain Eukaryota; kingdom Metazoa; phylum Chordata; class Lepidosauria; order Squamata; family Elapidae; genus Notechis; species Notechis scutatus. The sequence goes on from NC_142011.1 coordinate 29,662,456, forward strand.
GACCTAGCAAATTGTACCTCTTATTCTTTTTTGCCCACTAATAATCATTTAAAATAGAGTGATTGAAAAGCATCTCATGAGAAACTTAAGGCACTTATGCACATTGCCTATTACCAGTTAATATCTCTGATGTCAAATTTGTGTCACACATTGACATGTTTCAAATATAATAACATTCATTGAAAACACATTTAATACATTGATGTTAAGGTATTTTATCAAATCAAATTTCAGAAGAATGAACAGATTGAACAATGAATAACGCTGTTTAGTTTGCATATAAGTTTGCAAAGGGTCGGTTATGAAATTTTAAATTTAAATATTCCAAATGTTATAAATTACCCTTCATCCTTAAGAGTCACATCAATCTATTAATTTTTTATGCAAAACATGATGACAATAACTCTGTCTCATAGTTGTAATCTATATTCAGTAATACATTTATTTCAAAATATTGGTGTCCCATATAGCCATTATGCTACTAATGGAAATAGACCTATGATATCTAGAGCTGCGATGGTGCAGTGATTAGAATGCAATATTGCAGTCTAATTCTGCTGACTGCCGATTGCTAGCAGTTTGCCGATTCAAATCTCAGCAGGCTCAAGGTTGACTCAGCATTCTATCCTTCTGAGGTCAGTAAAATAAGGACCCAGCTTGTTAGGGGAAATAAGCTGACTCTGTAAACTGCTTAGAGAGTGGTGTGAAGTGGTGTATAAGTCTAAGTGCTGTTGCTATTACTATCTGGAATGCAAAATTCTGCACAACAGCTAAGATGATAGCAGAGAGTTAATGTATTCTATGTCACTTTGCTACCATTTAGTGGTAATCTGGAGTTTGTAACACAGATATGGTAACTGGGATATGTTGGAAGGTTGATTGTTCATGAGTGTGTGGAATATCCTATTAAAGCAATCTCAGCATGCAGTTACTGTATATCAGTTAAGTTTGTGCTTCCTATTTGTCTGCTGCCAATCCATTTGATAGTTGGTCCCTTGAGAAGGTAGAAAGAACATATATTGATCTGAGGTGATCAGTGCAAGGAGCAGGCTTTTTGCAGTTTATTAAGACAACCTCAGCCACATAACTTTAACAAGCTATTTTGCCATAGCATGAACATAGTTCCATAGTTTAATTGTGTGACTTGCAGCATTTCATTTTGTTTCCCTGTTTGTCACAAACAAATATAGTCCTAGCATGGTGATTGCCATCATATATGAAAAGTAGTAGCCTTTTTACATCAGCTGGCATTCTGTGCTACAAGAAAAGGGGAAAAAAATGCTGTGTAAGGTTTTGCAAGATTGTTGGCTGTTTGCCGCTTCATAGTGTAATTGTGCATGACTCTCTCTCATGAGACAGCAGTATTTACCTCTGGGAAATGGGGCTCTGCAGAACAAGATGAATTAAATTGAAATTTTGGCAAATGGTTGCTGCATTTGGCAGCTCTGAAATAAATGAGTGCCCTTCTTACAATATGGGGGGTTGGAGAGAGTAAGCAACACCTGAGCTTTCTCACATAGGCTCAAGAATACATGTTACTGTGTTCAACTGTGAAGTTCACAAGCAGAAATAAATGAAAATAAAGGATTTTATTAAAAGACGATTAGGACATTTAACTTGTCTTAGTCACAAAATATTGGAGAAATATTCATTAGACTTCTGCTTATGTCACTCTGCCTGCAGACGAATAATACTGATTGTTGCTGTTACTTGGAGAATCACATCTGTGACTTAGACACACACTAATGGTTTTAAATCTGAAGCTGTCCTTTTAATTTGAATGCACACCATCTGTATCTGCCCTTCTCATATTAAGATCAGTGGTGCTGAAACGATGTCATGATGTTAAGCAAGCAGGACATTATGGATTCTTGAAAACATTACATTTGGCAAAATGACAGTTTTGGTGGCCAGGCATGCAGTCTGATATCGAAACGTATGTGAAATCCTTCACTTCGTGGAACCATCCATCAGCTATCTTCTGCCCCAGGCCCCTGTTTCACTTTCCAATCTAACGTTCATTTCATTTGTTGAAGCCCTTTAGGAACGTAACTCCGTTCACTCAATCGCACTTCTCTGGTTGTTTTTTGGCCTCACTGCTGGCTGTGCTGCCACTGGGGTAGCCTCCTTCTTCTCCCCCATATCCTCACGTTCCTGTCTCTTCTCACCACTCTCTTCAACCTCTTCGAAGCCCTCTTTATCCAACCATTCTGGGTCTTTACCTTCTACCATGGTTCCTCAAGTAGGTGTCTCACTAATGGAGCAGATGTTAGGGAGTGCTGGCTTTCTGTCAGCTTCCATTGGAGTTTGTTGAAACTTGTACAATAAAACACTTTACTCACAGTCCTGGTGTGGCAAGACGTGTCTATTATGGCTTGTTTTCTCCAACAAGAGCAACAAACGGCAATTCCGAGCAAAGCCAGTGCTGAGAGAGTCTGCCTCTTGATACTTTTTATAATCCCTTTCCACCCCCAATAATTAGATAACACCCACCTGAGCAAACTCCCAACATCCGCCTACAGAAATCTCGTGCACCTCCACCCAACTCTAATTCTAATCATGGTGCAAATTCCCAAATAATACCTCCCCCCCAGGTGACTTCCCACCCCGATCCAACTGAGCCAATATGCCCCATATGAAACATTGACCAGCCGATACTATATCCTGAAATGTTTTCCGGCTGGTCGTGCTGAAAAGAGGGAGAGGTGTTGTGCTTAGACAGTTGCAAAACACCAAACAGCTGACAAGGCAGTGTCCCAGCCAGTCGCACCAAAGTAGGGAGAGGAGGTACACCTGGATTCATTATCTGTCATTGTCCTGGGGTCGCCGGGATGGGCACCTTGCCCCGACCATGATGACGTGCGTAGTGGGCCACAAAACACTGAACAGCTGACAAGACAGCCTCCCAGCTGGTTATGCCGAAGTAGGGAGAGGAGGTGCGCCTGGATTCGTCAGCTGTCATCAACCTGGGACTGTCAGGATGGGCAGCTCACCCCCAACCATGATGATGTGTCGGGCTTCATTCCATTGGCAGCATTGTTGAAGCCCAACACAAGGACTACCTGTATTAAAATTATTTCAGGTTTTTTTCTCTGTTGGAAATGATTTATATCCCATCATGTTGAATGAAAATAGTGAAAAAGTACAAACTAAAGTTTTGATATAAAATTAGGTGAAAAAGATATGATGGTATTAAAATCTACAATCTTATATTTAGTTTCTCTTTCTTTGGTGATAACAACATTTAACTATCAAAATGTATGATCTATTATTCTCACTCTGGCTATTTAATACTGTATGCTATATCATGTTATTTCATTAAATAAGTCACCTGCAGTTTATTCATTTGTGCCAAATAGACTTCAGCTGCCTAGCTTCTTACAACATGCTAATCCAAAAATTATGGTTTAAAATAGAGCTTGCTAGACAGAGCCAAATACATGATATTGTCACAAACAGAGTGTGTTTTCTAAAACTTTACTTTATGTTACTGACTGGTGCCAGCCAAACTTATTATTCTGGATCATATAAAATAAAAGCCAGCCAAACTTATTATTCTGGATCATATGTTGCTATATCTATTACAGAGGAAGATTAAAAACTTAGCAAAACACAGGCTGGTCATTTTAATGACAATCCATCTTTATTTTCAAACATTTCTTATGCCTGCATATATTTCTAACAGATTTGGCAAGTATATAATAACAACAGGCTTATATGATACTAAAATCACCAAAAATCATTGCATAATTAAAATATATAGTAATTAAACAGTATATTTTAAAATGCTAGAAATATAAAAGCAAGAGCTTGAATAGTTACCAATTTCCTAACCCTTTTTTATGTTTAGATTAGCACATTCACTATTAAAATGCCTGGGAGAATAAGAAAATGTTTGCTCATCCTTAAAGAAAGAGTATAATTGGTACTATTCCAGAAATCAGAAACTACTACAAAAAAGGCCCATTCTGGAATGTGACCTTGATACCTTGGGAGTGGGGAACTATCCATGGGAAAACTTGATTCTTCAAATACTATGATCACATCATGAAGGGATAATTTAATGCCAGTACTTTGAAACTGGGATTGGAAGTGAACTTGGAGCCATGTTAATTATATGTTGCAATGTCTATTTTAAAACTCACTCTAATAAAGTTACTTTGCTTCAATAGGCTTTATTTATTTACTTATAAAGTGCAATGTAATAATAAAACAATAATTGCATACAAGAGACAGGCTGGCTTTCAAATTTAGCATTCTGAAAAATATAATTTGAAGTTCACATATGCACTATATATTATGTTTTTCAGTTTTATTTGATAAAAAAATATATTATTTTCAAAATATATTTCACTAACTGAAGCCAGCTTAATACATTTATTTGGCTTTGCTTTTTTTTTAACAATCAAAGGAAACTAACATAGTTTAAATTGCTAGGAGTAAAGATGCAATTTTTGCAAATGCATTGAAACAAATTGAAATTCGTTTTCCATTGGGCAGATAATCCCCACTGATTGTCATCAAATCATATTTCTTATTTGCTTTTTTAAAAAAAGGATTCCCAAGTCGTCTGAGAAAAAGAAACCAGCAACATTTTTCTCTTTGGCTTTTGACATTAATTTTTATAAAATGTGAGATTTTATATCTGAAATTGTGCCAGGCAAATAAAACATTACCAACAAAAGAGACTATTTGTAGCTCAGGGTTGAACTGTGGGGTCCTTGATGTTCTTTGAACTTGTTTATTTTCTTGAAGATATTTTATTACTCAAGTAGGTAACATCATCAGTGCTAGAAGGGAATGGAATCATCCTGTTTTTATATTTCACCTAGATTTATTAAAAAATTGCAACATTGACAAGCCAGGTTTCACACCTGAGACATACCTGAGTATATACATAAACACATACATATGTGAATACAAATACACAATTACTATACTCATACACACACACATACACTTTCTTCATGCCTGCAGGGAATTGAAACATTTTGGACAAGAGCCAAAAACATTCTTGATTTTTTAGAACTGTTGTGAGTCATGATGCAAATGTAGCCTTGTATATCCTATCCAGAAGCCAAATTTTATTATATATATATATATATATATATATATATATATATATATATATATATATATATATATATGTGTGTGTGTGTGTGTATGTGTGTGTGTGTGTGTGTGTGTGTGTGTGTGTGTGTATGTATGTATGTATGTATGTGTATATATATATATGGTATTCAGCTTTGTTCGGGTATTTTCCCACGTCATTGTAGTTGTGCTTTTAAAGTTGTAGCAACGTTTCGGCAGAATCTCATCTGCCATCATCAGGCTTCTGTGTTGTGTTCGTCTGTGAGTCAGACTTTCACGGCCATTTCAGTTTTAAATTTGGGGCTAGCCTACTGCTGTGCCAGAATGGTTTTTTCTTCATCCTGATTGGTTGAAGAATGAAGAAAATCAGGATGAAGGAAAAAAAAACCATTCTGGCACAGCAGTAGGCTAGCCTACTGAGCAATGTTTCTCAATCTCAGCAACTTTAAGATGTTTGGACTTCAACTACCAGAATTCCCTAACCAGTATGAATTGCTATTGTGAAAATACTTCAATATGGGAAAAAAGACATTCAAAGGACACTGTTTTATTTTAAGGTTATGCCTGTTGGATTGAGGACTTAAGGACAAAAAGAGGATATGTTGTCTTTTTGCAGGACATCTGGTAAATCCTACCCTCTCAGATCCTTTCTTGAAATGGCTATCAAATGAATGTTCAATATAAGTAATAAGGGGAAATTGTTAAATACAGAGGGAATCTGCATATTCCCTCAAAATTGAAGTAAATCAAAATTCATGTTTATCTTGTACCCATTATCTCTGGAGGTTGACCTTCCACTAAAAGTTAAGGGCCATCCCTGGCCTGATTAAAATTGGGTACTCTGAGATTGTGATCAAATATATATTTTGCATGTAAAAACTATTTTCACCAGTAGAGTTTGAATGAATTCAAAACTTTTTGAATGCCTGGAGAATGTATCTGGATCGTTTAAAACACCATCCTTTGTGGAACAAAGATTTTGTTCAGTATAAAGCTGCTTGGTACATACACATATGTTATTTTGAAGTTGAATATTATTCTAGTAATTTAAATACAATTTGATACTTTGTTTTTAAAATGAGGTTCAGCCCTGCTTTATTACAATGTGCAGTGTTCCGATAATTTCACATTTAAAAAGAGCTGTATAAATATAAATTACTTTGAAAACTATTTTCTTTTGATCTTTTTTTTAAAAAAAGATGGTTTGGGATATAGATTTATTAATATTCACAAGCACTGCTTAGTTAAGCCTATTTTAATTTCACCAGGCGTATTGTAAACAAGGATTACGAGATTTTTGGATTTTGTATGCAAGATTTCTCTGTATACTCTATTTACATTCATACAAAAATAAGTGTGATATGTTGAGAACCTGTCTACTTTACTCTGAAATGCAAGATGCTCTTATTTTGCTTTTCCTGCTTTACTAATACTGGCATACTTAATTCAGTATTAGAAGCTCAGCTCCCAAGATGTTCTGTGTGATTTTGAATCCCAAAGGCTGTAGAGGTTTTTGATCTGTGAAGTAAGTATGGCAGACATAACGTAGGATTAACGCTACAAGAAAGAAGCTTTCACAGTTTGGAAAGAGAAGCTAGTCTTGGAGGAAAACACTACTGTTGTTGGAAGTTGTATTCAATAGTCACAGTTGTATGCATTAGTTTGAGATCCCAGTAACACTGGCCAAATGATCTGGAAAGCGTAATGGCCTTTTCTAATTATGTTCCACTGTTGAAGGTTGTCTTGTGATAAAACATCTGTAATTTTAGCCAGTAGCTGGGTGCAGATAAAAATAAGTCTGTTAAAAAAAATGCTTTTAAAATATTTTTTTTATCAAAGTATGACATTTATGAATGTATATATAAATATAAAGTTTTAATTTGAAGCATGCCTCCTTCTGATTAACTTCTGGTGTCTTTTGAATGTCTTGATTCTTTCTTAAACATTTGAGAGAAAGAGAAAAGAAAGAGCATAGTTGAACATGTGAATAGTAAATTTGCCCTATTACTAGGAAATTGTGGCTGCTAATCCTGTTTGAGTTAGCTGGTCAAAAGTAGACAGATTTGAGCCTAAATATGAAATTTATTTTAAAGGTAAGTTGTTTTGTACCTCTTGGCAAACCAAAATAAAGGATATAGCAATCTTTATAAAACTGTAATAGAGAGACAGCTATTAATCACATTTCAGAAGTTGGGAAAGTGTTGAAGGTAAAAGAAGAATGGCTTTGTAAAGCACAAAACGCACAGCTCTAATACATCATAAAATACATGTGCAACATCTTTTTATGATGGCAAATTCATTCTCAGTATTGTACTTTAAAAACTAAAATGGTTTTTGTCTTTCATATGCAGCAGCACACTCTCACCAGACTTGATGTGATCACAAGATTTACAGAAAGTAAACTAAAATTTAGGAAAAAGTTTCCTGAAAGAGACTAAGCACAGTAAATAGAATATGAACATTATTCTGGCATACTTGAATAGATATATTGATGGGAAGTTGAATATCCTGGGAGTGTCTGAATAGAATCTAAGAGTACCATGTTTGTCAGGCCTAAGCCCAGAGACAAGATTGTGAAATCCAACTGAGTCCAATCCTTTATTTGCTTACACCTAATAGACAGAATCTTGCCAGACTAAAGCTATAGGTTTCTAAGCCACTAGATGTATCCTATGAGATTTTTGGGTGTGCTGACCCTGAACCTTACCCACCACCACTCCACGGGACTGTAGAGGCTCTTTGTCTAGTCTCTTCCTAGGAAAGCTCTGAATTGGCAAAATACTCCCCTTCGGTTGCTGCAGGTACACAATTCTATTTTGTTTCTGTTTTACAGTTCTCACATGTTCTTAAGAAAAAGATTGGGGCTAGGGAAAACCATTTGAGCCCATGATGATGATGATGATGATGATGATGATGATGATGATGATGATGATGATGATGATTATTATTATTATTATTATTATTATTATTATTATTATTATTATTATTATTATTATTATTATTATTATTATTTATAGAAGTAATGAGAACCACTGATATAAATTTTAACTTTCCTGTGATTTGCAGGTTTATTTTCTTATCTCTCTCAATCTTGCAGCATAATCCACTCTCATTCCTACAGATATACTCCATCTCTACTTAAGGGTGCATGTACAAATCTTTTGAAGAATGAGTGGTGGGAATATGTGGAAGCACATATAAAGTACCTCTTTTCAAACCAGTAAAGTGTCTGCATTATTTTCCAGGCTCACTTAGCTGCTTTGGAAACTGCCCACTTATCTCTGCAGGTGTGACAGAAGTGGCTTTGAAATGTTGGAAGTAAACTGGCTAGTGCCTTGCTGAAATTCTATTAGAGTATTATATGCCAGACTTAGAATTTTTCCTTTTAGGACTAATAGATAAACAGAAGAAAAAAAAAAACCATGAAAGATAATGTCAATATATGATTACTGCAGCAAGATTATGTATGCAATGATGGAAAGATTCAACATTACAGGTACTCTGTAGAGATTCTCAGATAACAGATAATCAGAGTTGGAAGGGACCTTGTAGGTCATCTAGTCCAACCCCCTGCCCAAGCAGGAGACCCTACACCATTTCTGACAAATGGCAGTCCAATTTCTGCTTGAAAGTCTCAAGTGATGGCACTCCCACAACTTCCGAGGGCAAGCAGTTTCCATTGGTTGATTGTTCTCACTGACAGAAAGTTTTTCCTTATTTCCAGGTTAAATCTCTCCTTGTTCAGTTTCCATCCATTATTCCTTGTCTGGCCTACAGGTGCTTTAGAAAATAGCTTGACCCCTTCCTCTCTGTGACAGCCCCTCAGATATTGGAAGACTGCTATCATGTCCCCCCTGGTCCTTCTCTTTACTAGACTAGCCAAGCCCAGTTCCTCTAACCATTCTTCGTATGTTTTAGTCTCCAGTCCCCTAATCATCCTGGTTGCTCTTCTCTGCACTCTTTCTAGTATCTCAACATCTTTTTTGTAATGTGGTGAAAAAAACTGGAAGCAGTACTCTAAGTGTGGTCTTGCTAAGGCTTTATAGAGTGGTATTAGTACCTCCCTTGATCTTGATTGTATCCCTCTGTTAATACAAATTAGGATTGAATTAGCTTTTTTGGTTGCTGCTGCAACCAGTGTTCTAGTCTGTCAAGATCCCTCTGGATCTTGAGCCTATCTTCTTGGGTGTTAGCTGTTCCTGCCAGCTTTGTATCATCTGCAAATTTGGTACATTGCCCTTCTATTCCCTCATCTAAGTCGTTAATGAAGATATTGTAGAGTACTGGGCCTAAGATGGAACCTTGTGGCACCCCACTGCTTACTTCCCTCCATGTAGACTTAGACCCATTAAGGACTACTCGTTGAGTACGGCTTGTCAGCCAGTTGCAAGTCCATCTAGTGGTGGTGCTATCTATTCCACTTTTTTCTAGTTTACTAAGAAGGTGGTTGTGGCCTACTTTGTCGAATGCCTTGCTGAAATCTAAACATATTATGTCCACAGTATTTTGCTGGTCTACTAATTTAGTCACTTTGTTGAAGAGTGAAATAAGATTGGTTTGGCATGATCTGTACTTAACAAACCCATGCTGACTGTTAGTTATTACTTTACTTGTTTCTAGATGTTGGCAGATCTGTTTTTTTATTATCTTTTCCAGTATCTTCCCGGGTATTGATATTAGGCTGATTAGTCTGTAGTTTCCTGGGTCTGTTTTTCCCCCCCTTTTTTGAAGATGGGAACCACATCAGCTCTTTTCCAGTCCTCTGGTAGTTCTCCGGTGCTCCACGATTTTTGAAAGATATGGTGCAGTGATTCTGAGATGACCTCTGCCAGCTCCTTTAAAACTGTGGGATGCAATCCATCAGGCCCTGGTGATTTGTATTTATCAAGATCAGACAGGTGTTCTCTTACTATTTTTTTTTTTTTTTTTGCTTATTTTAACTTTTATTTCTGGTCTGTCTTTTACAGTTATGTTTTTGGTGGGTTGAGCTATAGTTTCTTTTTGCGTGAAGATGGATGCAAAGAATAAGTTAAGCAGTTCTGCTTTCTCTCTGTTGCCTGTTACTTCCTTGCCATCTTCTCTCTTTAGTGGACCAACTGTTTCTTCCAGGTCATGGTTGTCCCAAAGATACTTTTTTTTCAGAAGGCAACTGGACTTTCTTGTTTTTTCTATGAAGACATTTCACTTCTCATCCAAGAAGCTCTGACAGGATTGGAAGCTCTGACAGGATTGGAAGGGTATAAATCCTTCCATTCCCCACTATCAGGTCAGAGCTGAAGAAGCTTCTTGGATGGGAAGCAAAACATCTTCAAAGAAAAAAATAAGAAAGTGCAGTTGTCTCCTGAAAAAGCACCTTTGGGATTACAGTTAATCCTCAACGTATGACCACAATTGAGCCTAATATTTCTGTTGCTAAGCAAGAGAGTTGTATTAAGTGAGTTTTGTCCCATTTCACAATCTTTCTTCTTACAACTGTTAAATGAATCACTGTAGTTGTTAAGTTAGTAACGCAGTTGTTAAGTGAATCTGGCTTCCCCAGATTGCCTGTGCATGTCAGAAGGTCACATAAGGTGATCATATGACCACAGGACATGGCAACCATCATAAATACATTTCAATTGCCAAGCATCAAATTTTTGATCACATGACCACGTGAAATAAAAACCATCATAAGTCACTTTTTGTAGTGCTTTTGTATCTTTGAACCATCACTAAATGAATGGTTGTAAGATGAGGAATAACAATATACACTACGGGTAAATGGTTGGTAAAATTGAGAGATCTTGCTGAGATGGATAAACTAACTTTTTTGATTAGAGAAAAGACAAAAGACTTATTGGTGACCGAAAATTTCTTATGGAATAAGAAATGAAAAAAAAATGAACTTGTAATTTATGGTTTTGATGAATAAATACACTACATTATATAGAAAAACAAGTATTATGATATAACTATAGAGAGAGAGAGCTTAAGATATAATTTTATACTTATATCTGTTGTTAATGATATTAGAAGCTACTTTTTAATACTTTTTTATTTTTCTTTAACTTTTTTCCTTTCCTTGCACTTTTTGCTTTCTCTTTTATTTTTATTTTCCTTTGTTCTTCTGACCTTTATATTAATTTGTATTAGTTTTTGTCTTATATTTTTAGAGTTTTAATTATTTGTGTTCATGTGTGTCTTTCTCTGTGTTTGTATGTTTGATATGTTAGAATTAGGTAAAGGTTTATAAAACATAAAGGTTCCCCCTGTCCAGTCACATCCGACTCTAGAGACAGTGTCCATCTCTGTTTCTTCTATGAGAAACAGCGTTGTCTGAAGACACTTCTTTGGTCATGTGTCCAGCAAAGCTATATGCAGAGGACATGGAATGCTGTTATCTTCTCACCAAATTGGTACTATTTACTCACATTTACATGCTTTTGACAGGAGATGGGCCAGGTAACACCCTATTGTGTGGCACTTGGATCTTGAAGCTCAGCATCTTTAATCCCTCATTCAGCAGTAATGACAGAATTTTGAGATTTCAAACAGAGAAGAATGTCTGAAACCAGCAGTAGGTGAAATAAAATGGCCGTTTCTCAGAAATGCAACAAGCTAGGGAGAAGGTGGAGACATCATGTATGGGTTTTAGTGAAGAAGAATGATAAATTCAATGCAATTCTGGTAGTTAATGTTAGATCTGGAGGAGTGGGTGCAATAACGGAGATGAGGCATCGATAGTGACTCAATTCAACTCTTTAATAGTGACTTCAGAACAGAGCAACAACTAGGGCAGCAGCAGCTCTTTTATAGAGCTGGCTGCTGTCACAACAACCAATGAAATTGAACTAACCGCTCTAAAAGCATCCAATCAGAGACGGCCCGTTGTCAGCCAATCAGATCAGCCAGAATCGGCCAATCACAATTCGCTTATCCGCGGGCCAATCCAAAGTGCAGGATTACAAGCCTGCTGCTGAAGTAAGCTAGTATAGTTATTGTCAAATGAGTTTGTTTAGTTCGTAACACCCCTCCCCCCTAGGTTCCGTCTGAGGGGTGGGGTGACGTATTCTCGTAAGTAGGCAGGCCGTTTCACCTGTCTATTTGATTTTTGCTGTTCCACCAGTCTCTGCTCTGGCGCGGGCTCCGGTGGGCTGTTTGTAGAACCGGGTGGTGAAAACGGTTCCACTATTTCGCTCGGGGACTCAGGGCTGTCCTCTCTGTTGTCATCCGGGTTCCCTGGACTTGCTTCTATGGCCGGGCTGCTTTGTGGCGAAACAATCACCCGGCTCAGTCCTCCTCCGGAAGGTGAGTATCCCATGGTTGGTTGTTCAGACTGCTGGGCGTCAGTTAGTGGGTCGTCTGCTATTTCTATTTCAGCCCCCTCGATTTCCCTCCCCCCCCCCCAGTTTGAGATTCAGGGGTTGAGATAGGGTTAGGTGCCAATCGGGAACGAAGTTGGTCTATGTGGCGCTTCCATAATTTCCCATCGCTAGTTTGTAGACGGTAAGATCTGGGGCCCGTGATTTGAGTTATAGTAGCGGGGACCCACAATGGATCACCCGAGAAGTTTTTCTCAAAGACTAAGTCGCCTACCTTGAACGCACGACACTTGCTGCTGGAACCGCAAGGTTTTTCTGGCGTGTAGGTTGGGTGCAGGCGATCGAGGTGTGAGCGAAGTTTCCGGCCCATCAGAAGTTCGGCCGGGGTTCTGTTTGTGATGCTGTGCGGGGTGATGTGTTGGAGGAGAAGCATTCTGGTTACTTTGTCGTCAATGTCTCCATGTTCCATCTTGTGCAAGATCTTTTTTATGAATTGGACCATGCGCTCAGCCCTGCCATTGGCCGCAGGGTGAGCCAGCGAAGTTAAGGCATGGCGGATGCCCTGGTCGGCTAGGTACTGTTCAAATGCTAGGACAGTGAATTGGGGACCGTTATCCGAGACTAAAATGTCAGGCAATCCGTGCGTAGCGAATAGTCTATTTAATTTTTTAATGACGGCTTCTGTGGTGGTGCTCTTCATTTTGTGGACTTCGAGCCAGTTGGAATAGGCATCCACAGTTATGAGAAAAGTGGGTCCCTTGGTGGGTCCCGCAAAGTCAATGTGGATGCGGGACCAGGGACCACGAGGTGCGTCCCATTCAGTTGGAGGTGCCTTTGGTGGGGCAGCGCGGATTTCCTGGCACTTGTTGCATGTGGCCACCCAGGCTTCTATCTGTTTATCGATACCTGGCCACCACGCGTAACTTCTTGCCAATGCCTTCATTCGCACGATGCCTGGATGACCATCGTGCAACAGTTTTAGAACTGTATGTTGTAATTTTTCTGGAATGACGACTCTGTCTCCCCACAAGATGCAGCCCTTCTGGGAAAACAGTTCTGTCTGTCGGTGTTTGAACGGCGTGAAGGTGTCGTTGGGTTCGCTGTCAGGCCAACCTCGTTTCACCCAGCTGAGGACTCGAGCGAATACATGATCCTTTTTTGTTTCCGCTGCGATGTCTCATGCAGTCAGGGGTGGCACAGGGAGAGTTTCGATTTGGAGTGCAGTTAAAGTTGGAGCCGGATGGTCTATGGCTTCCGGTAGCGGAGAACGACTCAAGGCGTCAGCGTGGGGAATGGCTTTCCCCGGGCGGTGTTGCAGTTGATAATTGTATGCGGCTAGAAACTCTGACCAACGGGTCATTCTGGGTGATAATATGTGGGGAGTTGGTTTGTCTCCTGCTAAAATGCCCAGCAATGGCTTGTGATCGGTTATTATGGTAAACGGTCTGCCATATACATATTCATGAAAGCATTTAATAGCGGATACAATAGCAAGAGCCTCTTTATCGAGTTGGCTGTAGTTTCTTTCAGTCTTTGATAAAGTTCGTGAAAAGAAAGCAATAGGTGCTTCATTTCCATTTGATAGGACATGACTTAAAATGGCTCCTACCCCAAACGGTGAAGCGTCGCAGGTGACCGTTAAAGGCAAAGTCTCGTTATACTGCATTAATACAGCATATGAGGTTAAGAGATCTTTTACTTGCTGGAAGGCTCGTTTTTCCCGGTGTCCCAAGACCCAGGAAGCCTTCTTGTCGAGTAGTCTATGTAGGGGCTCAGCTACAGTCGCCTTTTGGGGCAAGAAGATGTTATAAAAGTTAATGAGTCCTAGGAAGGCTTGGACATCTGTTTTATTCCTGGGTCTTGGGGCGTTTTTTATTGCAGTTACTTTTTTCTCAGTGGCATGGATTCCCTTTTTGTCAAGAAGGTACCCCAGAAATTCAACCCTCTCAGTACAAAGTTGACACTTGTCTTTTTTTACTTTCAAACCGGCGTTTTTGAATTTCTGAAGAACCGTTCTGAGTTGTTTCTCTAATATGTCTTTATTGGGGGCAGCTATCAATACGTCATCGAAATAAGGCACGACTCCTTTTATGCCTTGTAGCAGTCTCTCCATCAGGCTTTGGAAAATGCCTGGTGCTACACTCACTCCGAACTGGAGTCTATTACATTTAAACGCAACTCTGTGCGTGACTATAGTCTGGGCCTCAGCAGTTTCTGCATCTACGGGTAGTTGCTGGTATGCCTGGGCGAGGTCCAATTTTGCAAATATTTTTCTGCCACCCAGGGAGTGAAGAAGATGTTGGACCACAGGTACCGGGTAAGCGCTCTGCTGAAGCGCGTGATTTAGGGTGGCCCAGTAATCCCCACAAATTCTTATCGATCCATCAGGCTTTATGGGAGTTACAATCGGGGTTTCCCAACGGGCGTGATCGATCGGTTCTAACACCCCCTGAGCTATTAATTTGTCCAATTGTTCATCAATCTTTGGCTTGAGTGCGAAGGGCACTCGACGAGGCTTAAGGCGGATGGGCGCAACATCGGGGTTGAGGCTAAATGATATGGGGAATCCCTTGTACTTGCCTAGCTTCTCGGTGAACATGTCCTGGAACTCCTGGACGAGGACCGCTTCCCAGTCGCTGTTCCCGGTCTGGTGAATGCCAGCTAGTTCAATTCCCAGTGGAGTGAACCACTGTAACCCCAACAAGCTGGGTCGGTCTCGATCGACGATGGTAATAGGCAGAGTTGCGGTGTGGTCCTTGAAGGACACCTGGACGTTGCGGGAACCGGCAACGGGAATCCTGTTCCCCTGGTAGTCCCTTAATATGATTTTTTGGGTGCTGAGATCCTGCCGACGGATGTCAGGGATCAGCTGTTTGAAGTTTTTCCACGAGACCATCGATAGGGACGATCCCGAGTCTACTTCCATTACGCATGGACGATTCTCAATGGCGACCTTCACTCAGATCTTTCTTGCATCCAAGGATGATGCGTGACCAATGGTAATGG
The DNA here is from genome assembly GCF_049901735.1 of Notechis scutatus. Classification (NCBI taxonomy): domain Eukaryota; kingdom Metazoa; phylum Chordata; class Lepidosauria; order Squamata; family Elapidae; genus Notechis; species Notechis scutatus. Next base: position 29,677,854 of record NC_142011.1, read on the forward strand.
TTTGATGCGCCTCTTCTCGCCTAGCTGATGCAGCAGGCGCTCGATTTCTGTAGTGATAGTGGTTCCATTGGTGATTCAGACGGTCCCGATTTACAGGTGGGCTGCCCGTTGTTCTTCGGATTGGGCTTGACGCTCGCTTGCTTCTGCAAACCTTTGCGATGTGGCCCCTCTTTCCACAGGAACGGCAGAGTGCGTCGAGGAATTTGCAGTCTGATCGCGGGTGATTGGCCCCGCAACCGGCGCATTGACGTGCAGGTTTCTGGCTCTTCTGGTCGCGCTGGTCGCGCTCTGACCTGAGTCAGTTGACCTCTTCTTCCTCACTATCAGACGAGGATTCGATGTCTTCATGGTGAGCCGTTGTTGAGTGCCTCTCGGAAAAAGACGTAGTATCACTGGCAAGTTGGCGGAGCGGTGCGTTGGTGCGGCGCATTCGAGTGGCCGAGTTCCTGGTTGCTTCTGCTGCAGTAGCGTCGGCGATGACATCTGCGAGGTCGATGTCCCCTTTAGCCATGATCTTGCTCTGCACAGTGTGGTCATCTAATCCCAGAACTATGCGGTCTCTCATGGCTTCCTCGAGGTTTGCGAAACCACAGAGGCCTCCCAGGTTCCAGAGGTCCGCGATGAAGTCCCCAACGCTCTCATTTTTCCGTTGGTCCCTCTGGCAAAGTTCGTGCCTTCGGATAAGCGTTGGTACCGCGGGTGCATAATGGGCTCGGAGGATCGGTGCGAGGGTATCCCAATCCATTGTCTTAACTTCCGCTGGTTTAGCAAATGCCTTAGCCATTTTAAAAACGGCAGGCCCGCAATGGGTCAGGAAGATCGCTCATTTCTTGCCAGGCGCAGCGTCTTTCAGATTGTTGGTCTCCAGGAACATCTGGAACCTGTCTATATACGAGTCCCAGTCTTCGTTAGCCGGGTCAAATGGAGCGGGTGGTATGGCGCCGCTGGCCATCTTGCCGTTGTTGGCGCACTCTTAACCACGTGCTCTGTTCGGTACTCAGCGAGTGCTCAGTCAGCTCTATCTTCTCCGTATCCCATCCTCGTCGCCAGTGTTAGATCTGGAGGAGTGGGCGCAATAACGGAGACGAGGCATCGATAGTGACTCAATTCAACTCTTTAATAGTGACTTCAGAACAGAGCAACAACTAGGGCAGCAGCAGCTCTTTTATAGAGCTGGCTGCTGTCACAACAACCAATGAAATTGAACTAACCACTCTAAAAGCATCCAATCAGAGACGGCCCGTTGTCAGCCAATCAGATCAGCCAGAATCGGCCAATCACAATTCGCTTATCCGCGGGCCAATCTGAAGTGCAGGATTACAAGCCTGCTGCTGAAGTAAGCTAGTATAGTTATTGTCAAATGAGTTTGTTTAGTTCGTAACAGTTAACAACCTCTTTTTCCTCTTTTTTAAGACCAATCTAGCAAACTTTAAAGCATACATACCACGTTTAAAAAGTACATATATCAAATTACATAGAAATGAATATCAGTTAAAATTGTGAGGAAAGTACAAGCTGATTCTTAAGCTCAAGTTATAGGTAAAAAAAATGGCACTGCCCTTGATACATTTATAAACTGGTTATTTAAATGAAAAGCAGTAACTACCTTGTCATGAGGGAAATTAAACTTTCTTATGGCCAGGGTTATTGATTTGGATCACAGTTCTGCATACAAAGTAGACAGTTGTTTAAAACAATGTGGGATACTGGATTTAATCTCAGTATTTGAACATATATAAATATGATTTTCTTATCAGAGACTGAAATATCCTTCCATATTTTGCAAATCAAGTAGTTGCAGTGTCATCTCTTTCTATGTGGTTATGCATACATGTATGGTACATGTATTTTTCTGTGTAAAGACATTAGAGAAGGAAACAGAAGAACATAAATGCAGTGATGCGATTTAACCGGTGTAACAATTTTTGGTTCTAATACCTTCAACTGCATTTGTGTTAATTTCAGTAGTACATCTCAAATGATAGATTTTTGTAGATAGTGTCCAATTACTGTTAAGCAACTTTCTCCTAGGAATTCAGTCAGGTGTGGATCCAAAAAAATATTAACCTACTTTCTCAACATTTCAGTTTTTGCAATTACATTTTGATTGTTTTTTGGAGGAGATGAAAACAAAAGGTGCAAAATTTGCAGAGTTCAGTTTTCACTATCAGTCTTAAATAGACTTAGTCACTTAAGTAACTCAATCCATTCAAATCAAAATGAATGCATTTTGCTTCCAGTTCTTAGCCATACTCTGATTTGTGTTGCTTGATTCCAAAAAGATTCTGTTCACGTATTCTTAGGGAGAAAATAATATTTGTTTTGCCTTTTGCTGGCAATGTGCTATTTTTTTTTTAAATTCAGAAATATGGGCAACATATTTGAGAATATAGAAAATAAAGTTTATGTGCTCAAAGTATTGATAAATCTTAGTATCTTTAATGTAGATTCACACATCAAGTGAAGCTGCTATTGATTAACCATGTTGTATTGAATAACATAGATTATAGAATATTGTTGATAATAAAAAGAATAAAGCTTGAAACCATGAAACAAACGACAACAAAGATATGATAAACCTGTGAATCCTATCATCTTTAGGAATATAAATGTTTTGCAAGAATTCTGAGTTTTATATTTGCTCTTTTGACCCTCTGAATATCTTCAAAAGTGTTGTGTTCTGGGCAGTGCCTGAAATACAGTTGTTCTACCAGGAAGTGGATCAAGGTGTTTAGACAAAGACATTGGCAAGGTGTTTAGACAAAGATATTGACATATGGGGAAGTTGTAAGGAGAGTGGGGGGAAAGGATGCTAGGAAGATTGGGAGGCAAGTAAGATGTTGGATTTCTTATCCTGTGAGCTGTAGCAACCTCATAAAACTCTTGTAAAATCACTCAAATATTGGTTTAGCTAAAACTGGAAAGAACCAACATGATCTTGTTTTTTCTTCTTCCTCTACTAACCTTCAGCATATCTAGAATGGTTCGGGAAGGTATCTACAACTCATTGCTTTTTCTTTTTGAAATAAATCATGTTTTCTATTTTTTGATCACTTCACATGTTTTTGGACTTGTGATCTGTGGTTTAAAATTACTTTTAAATAATTTATTCCAATAAATCAGTATTATCTAAATTTTTCATGGCATATTATACAATCATGACTCTTGTATACAATAAGCATGCTTACTTAATTAAATAAATTTCCAAAGCTTCAATTCTTAACAGCATTTGTACAGATTCTTTTCTGTACAAATGTGCTATTTCAAGATTTATTTATTCTACATCTGTGCCACTTTATAAACATTTGCATTAATTTGACACAGCAGATTTGGTAAATAAGCCACTTTTAGGCTTAACATGGGATTTATCCAAAGCTCATTGGAATCCATTGGTGTTCTCCTGCTCTCTGTCTCAAAATTCATTCAAAACTCTGTGGTGTAAAAGTGAGCTTTGTGCCAAATTCATCACTGAATTCCAGGGAGTAGCAGCTGTGAAGTTGACATAACACTGTATCATGAACTTTCCCTGAAGTAGTCTAATAACTTTTAACATCTGTGGTCCTTCCACTTTGCCAAGATGTTTAGAAGTTCACAATGAGAGCATGTGTATATGACAGAAGTTCCAGTTTTACACTATGTTGCACAAAATGTGTAGTGAAGAGCTGGTGACAGGCATTTTGTTTAAAATAAATGTGTAAGATTTTTCCTCCCTGTTCCTCTAAGTATTCAGTTCTCTTTCCATTGGATATATATATATATATATATATATATATATATATATATATATATATATATATATATGTATGTATGTATGTATATGTATATGTATATGTACATATGTACATGTATATATGTATGTGTGTGTGTGTGTGTGTGTGTGTGTGTGTGTATATATATATATATATATATATATATATATATATATATATATATATATATATATATATACACATACACATACACATACACATACATACATACATACATACATACATACATACATACATATCATTCAGCTTTGTTCGGGTATTTTCCCACGTCATTACGGTTGTACTTTTGGAGTTGTAGCAAAGTTTTGGCAGAATCTCATCTGCCATCATCAGACGAACACAATACACAAGCCTGGTGATGGCAGATGGGATTCTGCCAAAACGTTGCTACAACTTTAAAAGCACAACTATAATGACGTGGGAAAATACCTGAACAAAGCCGAATACCATACATGTAAGTACCCGTGAAAACTTAAGATATATATATATACACACACACACACACACACTTAAGAAACACACACACACACACATATATATATACATGAGCCACATGAGCAAAGAGATCCAACAGACGATCATCCCAAGAGAAAAATCTTCCAGATGCCCCAAACTATACGGCCTCCCAAAAATACACAAAGAAGGCATACCTCTCAGACCCATAGTCAGCTCCAGAGGAGCACCACTACAAAACCTAGCGAAACACTTACCAAAACAGCTACAGCCCATGCTGAAACAGCAGCTTTGCATGTACAAAACTCATACCACTTCTTGGAAATGATCGAAGATCTACATGTGGAGCAAGAAGATCTGCTTGTAAGTTTCGACGTGGTTTCACTATTCACTCAAGTCCCGATAAAAGAGACCCTTGAAATCATCAAAAATAAATACCAACCAGCTAAACACCTCATGGAACTAACAGAACACTGCTTAACTAACACATATTTCATATACAAAGGACAAAGATACAAACAAATTGAAGGAGCCCCTATGGGATCACCACTGTCACCCGTCATTGCAAACCTGTTCATGGAAGAATTCGAATCCAGAGCCCTGGCAAATGCCATCCACAAACCCAAACTATGGTTAAGATACATCAATGACACATTTGTGATTTGGCCCCATGGAAAAGAAAACCTAAACAATTTCCTAACACACCTAAACAGCACACACCCCAAAATCAAGTTCACCATGGAAACGGAAACAAACAAACAGCTACCATTCCTAGATGTACTAATCTACAAAAAAAAAAAAAAAAAACAGATGGCACACTAGGACACACCGTATACCAGAAGAAAACACACACTAACCGCTACCTCAATGCCCAATCCCACCAACACCCAGCACAGATAAACTCCGTGGCTGAAACACTAATTACTAGAACCAAACGCCTGGCAGAGAAGACACACATTAAGACTGAACTATGCACCCTGACTAAAGTACTGACAGCCAACGGCTTCCACAAAAGCAAAATCACCGGCTTGATCCATAAAAACACACTGAGACATAATAGAGACCCAGAAGATGAACAGACCTATGGAACAGCTGTCCTGCCCTACATAAGAGGTACTACAGACAAAATTAGTAAGATACTACACAGACATCACATCAAGACTGCCTTCAAAACAGACAGAAAAATAGCAGCCATCCTTAGAAACCCCAAAGATAAAATTGACCTGGAAAACCAAGGCATATACGAAGTCCCCTGTGCATCATGCCCGGCCACATACATTGGACAGACCAATAGAAGAATAAGTACCCACCTGGATGAACACAAAAATGCAGTCAAAAAGCTGGAACACACTTCCTCACTAGTCCAACACATGGAAGCCACAGGTCATAGCATCAACTTCAATGGCACCAAAACCCTAGCCACTATAGAAAACCCCAGCCACAGAATTATCAGAGAAGCCATAGAGATTGAAAAAAGACCTGAAAGCATGAATAGAAGAGATGATTCCACCAGACTGTCAATCATTTGGAAGCCTGCACTCTCAAACAAAAAAAATTCCACACCACAAGCTAGCCAAACACCTGGGGGCACAAACAGATTCCCCCTGATACCTCCAGCTCAAACACACCCCAACCAGGCACCCTGATGAAACCTAGCTTCCTAACAAATGATAGCCGTCCATTTACTCGGAGCCAAGCTGCACTAAAAGCCTCCAATACAGGAACACAATGTTGCTAGCCAATCAAGACAAAAAAAGCTACAAAACAAAAGATATTAGAAACACCAATCAAGCAGAACACAGCAAACTCCAAGACCAATAAAGACAGACCAAGACTCCCAACCAATCAGGATGAAGAAAAAACCATTCTGGCACAGCAGTAGGCTAGCCCCAAATTTAAAACTGAAATATCTGTGAAAGTCTGACTCACAGACGAACACAATACAGAAGCCTGATGATGGCAGATGAGATTCTGCCAAAACGTTGCTACAACTTTAAAAGCACAACTATAATGATGTGGGAAAATACTCGAACAGAGCTGAATACCATATATATATATATATATATATATATATATATATATATATATATATATATATATATATATATATATATATATATATATATATATATATATATATTGTGATTCCGGCATCTGCTACAGGTTTTTTGAATGACAGCTCCAGCGAGGAGGACTTATATGAATCAGCAAGTTCTAACGATGAGGAGGAGATGAATGCATTTGATTTGCAAGATCGGCTTGAACCTTCAAACTCCTCCACCCTTCAATTAGGTGGTCAGCCGGGAACGGGTGATAATGAGGAACCAATGATATCTTCAGGTGAAGAAGATGATAATTTGGATGATTGCTGGGTAGATGTCAGGACAAGACGTCTCCTGACAAGGAGGAACCAACGAGGATACAGTAGGAGAGCAGACCAGCAATTAGACTAATTAGTTACTCTATAAAGGAGAGATATGACTTTGCACTTTGTCCGGAACAAAGTGTCTATTTGCAAGGAGAACTGAAGAGCACAGTTTGGAGGATTTTGATCTGAAATATCTTGTTGGGATTTGGATTTAATTCGTTGGAACTTCTACTTATTGGAATTATTTTGTGAAGGATTTTGATCTGAAGAATCTTGTTGAGTCTTGGATTTAGTTCGTTGGAACTTTTACTTATTGGAGCTATCTGTGAAAATTCCTGTTTGCTGCCTTTCTTTACAAGGACTGTTGCTTTCAGCCTTATCTGTTTACTTTAAAAGGTGGGACATAACATTTTCCTGTTTGCTGCCTTTCTTTACAAGGACTGCTGCTTTCAGCCTTAACTGTTTATTTTAGAAGGTGGGACATAACATATATATATATATATATATATATATATATATATATATATATATATATATATATATATATATCCATATATATGGACAATTTCCTCACACAGCTCAACAGCCTACACCCCAAAATACAATTCACCATGGAAACAGAAACCAACAACCAACTTCCCTTCCTAGACATCCTAATTTATTTAAAAAACCCAATGGCTCCCTAGGACACACCATCCACCAGAAGAAAACACACACCAACCGCTACTTAAATGCACAATCCCATCACCACCCTGCACAGATCAACTGCATAGCCAAGACCCTCATCTCCAGAACCAAGCTACCCCTCACCAACACATGAGTCCCAGCCACGACAACCAACACCAGACCCGAAACAACACGGGACACCACCGCCAATCCCCCTCATCAGACCCAGGCCCAAACCCATCCTATAAACAAAGGACAACCACCATCCAGAAAACAGACCACGGCTGCTGTGCCAGCTGTCGCACCCCCAACCCCAAAACCAAACAAGCTGACACACGCCAAAAACACAGACCCAGACCCCAAACTCGAAGCCAGACTAAAATCCAGAATGCTACATCACAGCCACCCGCTCAGGATATCACATCAGAAAACTCAGGAAATTGCACCACAAGAACTCAAGAAGTTGCAACACAGCAAATGACCCAGGATATCACAGCACAAGGCCAAGGATACCACAGCAATAAATCTCACAAGGTCATCACACAACCCATTACCAAGCCGTTACTACACAGGAGGCTAATGGAAAAGAGATCAAAACACAAAAGACCCAGGAGATTACAGCGCAGGACCCAGGATACCACAACAAAAGAACGCGCAAGCCCATCACACAACCCATTTCCCAAGCCATTAAAACATGCGAGGCTAATGGAAAAAAGATCACTACAAAACAAACGACCCAGGAGATTACAGCACAAGATCCAGGATTTCTCCACAACACAACTCACAAGACCATCACACAGCCCATTATACCAACATCAACTCCATCAACCAATCAAGAGGCAGCAGCGCAGCCAACCAGCCCAGCACACCAGCCCCCACCACCAGTATTTATAGAGAGACGGCAGCTCCGATCGCACACTTCTTGGACTGGCATGAAGCCGAAAGCACCAGGCTGAGGATGGTGAGTGGGACCTCGCCGAAATGTCACCAAAATACTCTTAATCTTACACGGGAAAAGACACAAACACACCTAGACCTACATACAATTTTCTTCTCTCCTTCTTCCCCAATTGGTTGGGAAGTGACAAAGTGAGAGATCAAAATGTGTTCATATATTTGTCCTTATGTATCTGATCTTTCATTATCCCACTTTTTCCATAAGAAGAAAACAGACAGATAGATTGATTCCCACTTTAAGAGCATCTCTTTTCCTGAGATGTTGAAGCATAATCTTTCCCTTATGAACCAGCTAATAGCTTCGCTAAGGGAAAAGGCAGATATGTGGACAAAGATCACCCAGCTGTGTCTTGAATGCTGATTTGTCTGCAGATAAATGAAGAGATTTTCTTTACTGGAGAAAGGTAAATCATCCTTGGGAAAATAAACGGAGTTGCCATTGTCATTTTCTCTAGAGTACTGTTTGAAAAGTGACTAAGAAGTGTATTTCTGTGTGTTTTTAATCCACATAAGGCTTCTACGTTCTTCAGAGTCACCAGACTTATTTTTAAGATCTCCTGTTACAGGTAGTCCTCGATTTACAACCACAATTGAGCCCAAAATTTGTTGAGTTTTGCCCCTTTTCTTGGCACATTTGTGAAGTGAATCACTGCAGTTGTTAAATTAGTAACACCATTGTTAAGTGAATCTGACTTCCCCATTGAATTTGCTTGTCTGAAGATAACAGAAGGTGATCCCATGACCATGGGACACTGCAACAGTCATAAATATGAAAAACAGTTGTCAAGCATTTGAATGAAAATCAAATGACCATAGGGGTGCTGCAATGGTCATAAGTGTGAAAAATAGTAATAAGTCATTTTTTCATTGCCATCGTAACTTTGAAAAGTCACTAAATGAACTGTTGTAAGTCGAGGACTTACATGTATACATGTCTAAGATTTGTTTGTTCATGGCATGACGAATGCCAGTTGTTGAAGGAAAAATGGCTGGAAATGATAGTTGTTGTGGTTAGTTGATTAGTATATCATCCTTACAAAATGATTAACATTAAACTAATTTCATTACAATCTATTGCAGTTCACCAAAATATAATCTCAAAGTTCTTTAAGTGACATAATTGGGAACCAAGGATTTAAGACTTGAAGCCAGAGTTGGGAATTCTGAATCACTGAAAAACAGAGATAATAGAGCATTTTCATCTTGGCCACTTTAAGGTATGTGGTTGTCAACTCCCAGAATTCTCCAGCCAGAATTCTGGAAGTTGAAGTTCGCATATCTTAAAGTGGTCAAGGTTGAGAAAAACTATAATAGAGGTTGTTTCCAGAGAAATCGAGAAAACCTTACAGAACATTTTAGTGAGAAGATCCAATACTTAGTCTGAGTCATTCCAAAATTCAATTGAGGAAATGCTGCAATCTCTGAGAGTTCATCAGATGCTCACAGAGTTGTACATTTCTGATTCAAACCTCATCTTCTCCTAACCTTGTGCTGAGAAGGACTGGATGGCATTGCTTGTATTGGAAGACATTTCAAAATACTATTTTTAAAGTGGAGCAAGAAAATATGGGTGGGAATGCCTTCATGGTGAAATACAGGCCAGTTGAAGATGAACTTATATGTTCATGTTCTCAACAGTTGTGGGGGGGCATCTTCATACAATGATATCATTGCATGATGTGCTGATAAGTGCTTAGCTATTCACAGAGTTATTTATTTATTTATTGAATTTATATTGCTGCCTATTCGCCTATGGTGACTCGAGGCGTCTTACAGAATATAAAACCACATTTCAAACAATAAAAACTAACAAAAAGTATTATTCCTAATACTTTCATATAAAAAGCCATTGTGGGGAGATTAGAATAAAGGAATCCATTTAGTAACTTTTTCTAAATGAAGCTGAAACCTAAAAGCCCCTTTCCACTTTTCTATTATATGTGATTTCTATAAAATGTACCCAGATTAAAAAAAAATTCTAGTTGCCAGATAGAGCCCACAATATGTTTTAGTTGATACTTCATTGTTCAATGATTGTATCCTTTGTTTATATGTCACCTGCCAGTCAAATTAGCATCTTTACTTTACTTCACTTGCCTGTAAGAGGCAGAAAAGGAAATTGAATTGTGAATGTGTGGGTAGTGTGGACTTGATTGTCACATAAAATAGGAACAGACAGAACAGACAATGTTTTCAATGAGGGCATTTTGCCAGGTTGATGCTAGGTAAATAAAGAAGGGTAATTCCTTCTTTCAAGTAAAATGGTAGTTCAGAGTTATTTCAGTCAGAAAGATAGGAGAAGTCAGCAAAGGTATTGTTCTTTTAAAATAAACTGTTATTTTCCTGTATCTTACCTTTCCAAATTCTGAATCCACATGCATTGGGGCCCTTTTTCAAGTTCAGGAAAACTAAGACATGTTTTCCCATGGTGTTGTTCTAGTTGAGTTACATTTGAAAAAAAAAGTAGATTGCTTATGGTTACAAAATTGTAAAATGTTTCTTTCCAAATCTCTCTCCCTCTCCCTCTCTCCCTTTCCCTCTCCCTCTCTCCTTCTCCCCCTCTCTCTCTCCCTCTTCCTCTCTCTTTCTCTCTCCCTCCCTCCCTCCCTCCCCCTTCTCTCGTATGTGTCAGTTTCTCTTTCATTTTTATTATGCCAGCTGTTCAAGGCTGCCTACACCAGAATCAAGTTTTATTGAGCTAGACTCTATTATTAGAATGTTGCAACATCTTTCTGTGTTTGTTGTTCCTGTACTTCTTATACACCATTAGCTAGAAACTAGCCCGAACCTTTTTCTAATACTGTCTCCTTTCGCTGACCTCATGGAAAATTCATATCTTTTTTGATTTTGGAATGGCTTCTGGATGTTTTTTTTTTTCAAGGGCATATATATGGCTTCCTAAATAACCTTATATGAGTTATTTTGAGCAGTTCATTTGAGATGCAGTTGAAATGAGGGAATCTGGAAAATGTATTTTAGAAATATGCAAAGGAATTATAGTACACTGATATATTGAAGAGTGGAGTTGGTGTTTATTTATTTATTTAGTATATAGCAAATACATGGACTTATACTGATTCAAATGTTAATGCCCAGTCCACCCAGCCATTCTAGGACAGAATGATCTATGTTGAAAAAATCAGACATTGGGCGGGTATAAACTCTTGATGATCAATAGGACACAATGTGATGGGTATTTTGTCAAGGAGCACCACAATCACACTGAGGGGTAGAGAGATTGGGGTTGGTGTGACTACAATAAATGGTAATAAAGAAGACAAATGATAAACATGAAAAAGGTAAACAAAAAGAGAAGTCAGATGTTTGAAGAAAAAAGAACAATATCTAACACAGGGGTATCAAACCCAATTTCATTGAGGGCCACATCAGGGCTGTGGTTGACTTTGGGGGGCTGGGTGGGTGTGGCCAATTGGGTGGGTGTGGCCAGCTTGACACCACTCCCCAAACTGCTGGCATGTTTCTTCTTCACATTGGGTAGACCAGGCCAAAGCCATGCAGGCTGATCCCTTACTTTTTCCAGGATGACCCCATGGGACAGATCTGACCACATCACTGGCCATATCTGACTCACTGGCCTTGTGTTAGACACCCCTGATCTAATGGGATGGATGGATGTGGTAGAAGTAACCATGATTTACAAAGATTGAAAGGTATGGAGAAATATCGTGAATGATATTAATGCAAACTAGTTTTTAGGTAGGCTTTCTTTTTATTAACTGTTGCCTTCTTCTTCTTCTTTTTTTTTTTTTTGCTTTTCTATTTCTTATTCCCTTTATGTGTTCTGTATATTGCTGCTTGCAAATTTTAAACCACTGTCATGGGAATTTTCACATAATAAAAGGGAACACCTTTGAATGCAAGGTTGTGGTTGCCATTTTGACTTTTTTTAACAATTTCTCACCCAGCCTTAAAATAAATTGCTGTTTTCAGTTGGGATGGCCAAGTCAATAGATTGTAATAATTTGACTTGAAGCAATGTAACTTTTTCACATGAAAGTTCTGAAAATCATTTTGATCTTTTTAAAACAAAGTTCAATCTGATATCTTTCTGGTGTGCCCCATTTTTCTGGGTCTATTAACTTTTTTTCCTTTTAAAGGTAGTCTTTTGCAAAGCTTTCAAGGAATATACCTCTGGCTGTCCTTTTTTGTTGCCTCAATAATTATCCTTAAATGTATCTTCCATCAAGTGCCTTTCTTTACATTTGGCATCCAGGTTGTGCCCATTAATGACAAGGAATCTGTTTTATAAGTCCATTGTGAGTATAGCTGTCTTAAATTGCTCCATTGTGCTTATAGTTTTAGAAGTACCTGCTTCAAGCAAGTAGGTGAAAGTAAAAAGTATGGCAAAAGGGTACAGACGGTAAATGACAATCACTGTAGTTCAAATTTCAAATCCAGACAAACTTGTGATATAAATGTCTCAAGATTTTTTGTAGCTTTGAATATTTATCAAAATAAAATCCTAATTTACTCTAAATGTCTAACTATTCATGGTATTATGTGCTATATGCTTCCTGGATACTACCTTAGCAAGGTAATAGCTATTGTGGTATTGTTGATTTATAAAGGAAATCTTACACAGATTGCAGCTACAGCATCCATGAGAGATAATTTCCATGGATAAGTATTTCTAGCGAAGTTGAGCCCATTATCTCCCAAGGAAGCGTTTCTTAATGTGTAGCTGAAATCGTCTTTCCTGCAGTTTCTATCTGATAGTTCTAATACTGCCTTCTAAAACAACAGAGAACAAATGCCATCTTCTCTGTGAAAGTTCACTAGTTAAAAACAGCTATCAAATCTTGATAGTTTTCTTTGATTGTTTTCTGGTCCAGACTAAAATTACCCAACTCTTTCGGCTTGATTTTTTTCAAAGCCCTTAGCTACCTCAGTTGCCTTTCTCTAGATACATTCTAGTTTGTCAATGTAGTATCAAAAGTCTGCATTTTTAACATTGGAATTCAGTACTAGAAGAAGAAGTAATTAGTCAACTTTTGTTTCCCCAGAATTTTCATTCTGTTTTCTTTCACCAGTCCTTTTGCTATCTTTTGTAGTAATATATTATAGAAGCAGACCAAAGAATTTTCTTAGAGTGATACTGAATAATATCAGTCCACCAATCCTGTTAGCAGGATAATAGTATTTAGATAGAGTAAAGACTATATTGGCTAAACCAGCCAAGCAGATTTTTGTCCCCTTCTTATTTGATATTTTCTTCATTTAGTCTTAAGGAAGTATTCTTCACTCAAGTTGCCAGAAAGTTAGTGTTATGTCTCTTCAATTTCCACAACATTGAAACAAACACATTTCAAACATAGTGGAGTGCAGTGTTTTGATTTATTTTTGAAGTAGTCATTTAGCACAAACCAGCCATGAGAAAGGAAGCATTGCTACTATTTCATTTCTTTCCTAGGGAAAAAAAATTCCTATTGACATGCACAGAAAGCACTCACGGCCAAATAACCTACAGGCTTAGGAGCTCTCAGTCACAGCAGTCTATAAAAGTCCCCAATGACTGTATCACATAGCTATCAAAAATATTTTTGTCTTCTGGCTGCATTTTTGTCACTTTGTCTTTGAATCAAAGGACCAGGTTATATACTTCCAAGGTTGGATCTGAAATTCTTTCTTCTCTTTGGATTTAACCTGATGGATTCTTCTTTCAAAATACTTGGGATAATGCTCTGGCACAATACAATAAAAAGGAGGCTTTAGATTGCTAAGAAATATTTTGTTTTAATAAAAAGTGAATTACATCACAAGCGGTAAATATATGATTTTGATAGCTTGAGCCAGTTTTTTATCCTTCTGAAGAAGGATTTCTCTAATTATTCATCACTGTTGATGACTGAATGACCTTTTAGGGGAATATATATGGAGATTCTTAATCATCCAGGTTATGGTTGTATCAGTGGTGGGATTCAAATTTTTTTACTACCAGTTCTGTGGGCGTGGCTTGGTGGGCATGGCTTGGTGGGCATGGCAGGGTATTGTAAAATCCCATTCCCTCCCCACCCACTAACCTGCTTTCCAGTTCCATTCTCCTGTGCAGGGCAACAAAAGAAGACTCAGCCAATCAGCTAGAACTCAGGAGGCAGAGAATAGATGGAGGCAGGACCAGTTAGAGGTGGTATTTGCTGCTTCTCCGAACTATTCAAAATATCTGCTACCGGTTCTCCAGAACTGGTCAGAACCTGCTGAATACTACCTCTGTGTTGCATTCTTTGAAGATGTTTTGCTTCTCATCCAACAAGAGCTGAAGAAGATTCTTGGATGAGAAGCAAAACATCTTCAAAGAACAAACAAGAGTCCAGTTGCCTCTTGAAAAAACACCTTTTAGAGAAATAACTTTGAAATATCAGACATAGAAAGTGATTACATAACACAGTCATAGACAATCTGTAAATGAACAAAGTAAATCAATAATACATAAAATAAATGCTTAGTAATAACAATTCAGATGGAAAATGCAATGATCATGAATTGAAAGTTTTACAGAAAGATTTAAGTATATAAGATTACTTATTTATTGGGAACTTACCCAATTTGCAGATGATACTAAGCTAGCAGGAATAGCTAACACGCTAGAAGATAGGCTCAAGTTCCAGATGGATCTTGACAGACTTGAACACTGGACCCTGTCTAATAAAATGATATTCAATGTAGATAAAAGTCTTACACTTAGGCAAGAAAAAACAAAAGTACACATATAGACTAGGTGAAACCAAACTGTGAGAGGGCTCTTGGAGTCTTAGTGGACAACCAGCTAAATATGACTCAGCAGTGTGCAGAGGCAGCCAAAAAAAGCCAATGCAATCCTAAACTGCATTAACAGAGGGATACAATCAAGATCAAGTGAGGTACTAATACCACTCTATAAAGCCTTAGTAAGACTACACTTAGAATACTGCATCCAGTTTTGGTCACCACACTATAAAAAAAGATGTTAAGACTCTAGAAAAAGTGCAGAGAAGAGCAATCAGAATGATTAGGGGACTGAAGACTAAAACATATGAAGAAAGGTTCTAGGAACAGGGAATGACTAGTCTAGTGAGGAGAAGACCCAGGAGAGATATAATAGCAATGTTCCAATATCTGAGGGGCTGCCACAGAGAGGAAAGGGTCAGAAATTGAACTGCCATTTGTCAAATGGTATAGGGTCTCCTGCTTGGCAGGGGGTTGGAGTAGATGATTTACAAGGTCCTTTCCGACTCTGTTAGTCTGTTAATCTGTAATTCTGACCTTTTTTTAAAAAAAACTTTCTGGATGAATTAAAGTCATTATTCAGAGAAATAGAAATTTCTGATTTACCTATTTTTATTTTAGCTTGAATGAATCTTTAATCCAAAACTTGTAAATCTTATGTCTATAGTTCTACCTAAACTAATTGTGTCATCTGATTTCTTTCTGGATCTTTATGTGTCAATTTTCCTCAGCTATTATCACTTCATCTTCTTGGGAGCTGTTTCTGGACTTCTTTCCCAGCAGACAGCTATACTGTACATTAATTTTCACCTCTGCTCTTTAATCAATTAAACTAGTACACAGGTGTAAATTTGATAAACTTTCCACTAGCTTGTGTATATTAGATGCTTATTTTCTATTTCTAAATTATTCTAATTGATTTCACTTCAATTCAACTCTGACTGCCCAGCTACCTAGCTCACTGGAGCTTTCAAAGACCCATTTTTCCCTCATAAAATAATGTATGGGTTTGGAAAAAATACTGAACAACAAATCAGTCTTACCATAGGTACATTTTGAATTTTCTGTTCATTATGAGTGACAGTAGAGTTCTACCTCTCACCTTGAAAAAAGTCAGTCTGTGACAGGACTCATTTGATATGCTTGCAAAACTTTCCATTTTTGTAGAACTGTCACAGATGTGCAAGTGTTCACTTCTGTTTTTCATTTTTTTTAATCTGATGATTTTTCTTTTTGAAAACAGCAGCAGATGCAACAAAGATACTAGTTCATTTTCTTTTCTTTTTTTCTTAAACTGAAAATGAGGCTACAAGTAGAAAAGAGAAAATTATTGTCCTAGCAGACCAAGGCAAAGAGATCTGTGCTTGTTTTCTGACCCTGAATATTCACACTTTTTCATCTATCCTTTCAGCTTATCTATTTGTTCCATTTAGATCCAGTTAAATATAAATGAGTTCCACATGACTAGGTGTCTTAATTTACCAGCTTTGATAAATTCTTGTCCTTCTTATAATTCTCTTGAAAACAAAGTAATATGCCAGCTGATCTGTTCTGATTTTCATCCATTCTAAAAAGAAACTTTATGAGAATTAAGACTTAGTTATGATAAATTTGTTATTGTGTATTTTTATCTTGTATTATTGGAAAAGAAAAAATATGAAAACTGAAGCAAATTAGAAAAATTCTTGGAACTGTCCAGAGTGCTGAAAGATCCACTTACAATGTAATTCTAGCAGTGTTTTGTTAAGAATTGTTTTGATATTACATTAGCAATGATTCTGCAGTATCAGAAATTAAGATTGTAAAGATACATGAATATTGTTTGAATAACTTCCATCTGGATTCTAAAATTATAAGAAGTCTTTGTTTAACTGCTCCACACACACAGTCCACTGTACAGTAGTATAGTAATCCAAGCATAAGATTAATTTCCCCTCTGAAATCAGTGAGACATAAAAGTGCTTAATTGTGGATGAATCATCTCCCATATTTTCACAGTGTGACTGAGAGTTCTTTTATAGCTGTGCCTTTAAGGAGAACAATTACTTTACAGACGGTATTGTCTTTTCTTTGGTTCTTTTATTATGTTCAGGTGTATTTTCAAGAATCAAGAGGAAAACCAGAACTTTTTCCAGCAAAGTGAATTTATCTGTCTCTAACTGTCTCTGCCACTCTAACAGATCTTTGCTAGCAACTACACTCTCTGTTGCTTAGCTACTAAGTCACCTCACTTTCTCCTCCTCCCTTCTACTCAACCTTTCACTAAGAGATGAGGAAGGGAGAACAGGAAAGGAATTGGATGAGTTGCTTTAGTGTATGCCTTTAAAGCCTTTCTGCATGCTTTTCTTCTCCACAACTGTGTGTAGATGTAGTGGAATGCACCTCCTCTGACCTTTTTGCTCTATGTTTCCCAAAAAGCTCTAGTTATCTATCTGCAGGCCAGTCACTTCCTTTTGTTTCCTGTTGGCTTTGGGCTTGTCTGGGTCTTCTTTTATTTTCTCTCAAGGAAGCTCCAAACAACATCATTTTCATTCTTTTCTCCCCAGGGGCCAAAACCTGGCAATTGCACACTCCTGTGGCCCAGCAACTGAAGAGCGTTTTCCTTCCTGGCTGTATATAGTAGATTTGACCAATCAAAATGCTGCCTCCATCTGCCCACAGCAGTCCTGGCCAGGGCAGCTCATTTGCAGTTATGATAACATAGCTGCATTCCAAGATCACACCTGAGCCCTCTTCTCCCCTTTTCTTTTTTTTCTTTTTGTTGACCCATAGCACAAGTTACATAAAACAGTATGTTCTACTCATTGACATGTGCTTAGTAAATGTGTAGGGTTTTTTTTTCTTTTTTTCTTAGCACTCCTAAGAGGAGCATCTATTAATTTCCTATTAAAAATTAGGTATTTAAGTAATAATATCAGCTTAGGTTAGCACATGCCCTCCCATGCCCTGTTTTGGCTGCCAGAGTATTGTAGGAGGCCATCCTAGACTCAGAAGATTAGAAAAGGGAGGAAAGGTAAAATAATTTACCTTTCAGGCTTGTAGGATTCTGCTACTATAGCCTATGTCAATAATATATAGATCTAGTCTTCTTATGAAGTCAGTTTCTTGATTTGGTCTCTCATAGGGTGATCAAGTAGATTAAGTATGTATTAAAACATGAGATGTGGTCCCGTGTTATGCCCATCATGACCACGCCCACCACAACCATGCCCCCCGCCCTCCAAGGTCAAACACAACCCTGATGCAACTCTCAATGAAATCGAGTTTGACACCCTTGATCTAGAAGGAATTAAAGATTACAATTAAAGAAGAAAATTTAAATTTGATTTCCTAATAGAGATTGGACAAAAACATTTTAACATTTGACATATTGAAATAATTGATGTAGAAGTCAATTTTAAGAATGTCTGCCTCTATAAATAGATTGTATTTAAAACATGTGATAGAAGAGGAAGAAATTTTATCTGACAAAATACAGACTTGATATAAAAGTGGCTTTAAAAAGTAGAAGCTATAAGTATTATATGGAAAAAGATGCTAGTGGACATGCTTCTGGACATATATACAGAGATCAGTTGATGTAATAATAATTAAAATACAAATAACAAACCAAGAGAATAACCTGGATAATTTTCCTTATTGGATCAACAAAAAATTCAAAGATTTCAAGAATTTTTTGAAATGGGATGAAAAAAAAGAAAAGAAATGTCGAGTTTTAGCACATTGTTTGAATGAACAAGATCAAGATTGTTAAAATTAAAAGCAAGATATATGAAGCTGGTTTATTTATATTTAATTTAAAACTTATAATAGATGTTTTATCTCTGGTAACCCTAAATGGACTCTAGGGTTGTAGGTTAAGTAGGAAAGTCAAAAATAAAAACTGGAAGAAAATATCACATCACTTCCATACTAATGCTAAGAAAACTACAAGAACATTAGCTTGATTTAAGTTGACTTGACTCTGGTGTCTTTATTTTAAATAGCATTGTGTTTTCTTCCTGACAAATTTGCACAGCTTTCTTAAGTCATGTCTTAATAAAGTCAAGTGATAAATGCACTTACATTAATTGACTGGTATGTTTAGGCCAACCATTGATATAATAACCTCTGCAAGCTTTAAGACTTGATTTGACCTACTTTTTGTTAGCTGTAATTAGGATAATAGTGGGGTATCTCTTTCACTTTCAATGGCCTGATGTTATCAAGTAGTCGAGGCTTGAAATATAAATGCAATGATCTCTCCTAGATAAGTAATCACCCTTCCTAAAAAAAGAGCAGGGAGTAGGCATGTGGAGACCAACAGCTTGATAGGCCAGCTCAGTGTTGTAATTACTACTATAAGCAATGAGGCATGTGAAAATCATTCACTGCTGAAGAATATTTTTAGCAAGCTAGACTTATAGTCAGTGGTCAGTCAGATGGATTTGTACAAATTAAAAGCAAGGCAGGCTTTGAGACATTTTCCCTAGTGGTGTGACTGATAACTTTAAAAAGCTAGCAGTCTTCAATTACTATTACTCTTTCAATTCTCACAGTCCCTTTGGAATTCATTCCTTTTTTTCTTGCTTCATTCTGAAATACATGTTCAAATTTCTTTGATATGCTGATTTTTCTAATTGCTTTCTTATAAATGATGGGAGCAGTGATGATGATGATACAACCCAGTGGGTACATGAGAGCTGGAAAGGTTAAAGTTGTTACGCTGGATATGTAAATTGCAAAATTCAGAAATCAGGATTTGCAGAGATGGAAAGCAAATGGAGAATAGTTTTGGGATGAGATAGAAATCTCTTCTTGCTGTGAGAAGTACTGGTTTGGGGCTTTTTGTTTAATTAGAAGCAGACTAATGATGGGAAGGAGGATAACATTGGGAGGAAGTTAATGGGGTGGGGGGTGGGGGTAGAAAAAGAAAGAGTTAGCTAGTTCAGAAATTTATATAACACTCTCCCCTATGATTAGAAAAAGAGCAAATCAACAAAGGGTAATGAAGATAAATCATGAAGCTACATGCAAAGATGTTCAGAACACCCCTTGACAAAAATAGAATAAAACCAGAATCAGTTGAACACACCACAGAAACAAAAACCTTTGTAAATATATAGTATTCTTTTCAGTTTCTTTTTTAGGGATATTATCCTAGGTATGTGCATATTACATCCCAAGTGGGAACATGCCTTTTTGCCACATTTTCACTTTGCTACAAGGCACACATTGTTAGTTTTGTCTATTTCTTAAACT
The DNA here is from genome assembly GCF_049901735.1 of Notechis scutatus. Taxonomy (NCBI): domain Eukaryota; kingdom Metazoa; phylum Chordata; class Lepidosauria; order Squamata; family Elapidae; genus Notechis; species Notechis scutatus. Next base: position 29,698,032 of record NC_142011.1, read on the forward strand.
AGCATGTATTTATGGAGCAAATTTCAGTATCGTGTACTCAATTCAGTGACATATTATATATAGCAATAGCACTTAGACTTATATACTGCTTCATGGTGCTTTGCAGACCTTTCTAAGTGGTTTACAGAGTCAGCATATTGCCTCCCACCAGCCTGGATCCTCATTTTACCCACCTTGGAAGGATGGAAGGTTGAGTCAACCTTGAGATGGTAAGAATTGAACTCCTGGCAGTTGGCAAAGTTAGCCTGCAACACTGCATTCTAACTACTGCACCACCATGGCTCTTGAACTACAATGATCAATATCGTATTAAAAATTCTGATTAAATTTAATGTAGTCCTCCCAAAATTACCACCAAATTTTGAATATTTTTTTAAATTATCTTTTTAAAATCCTGCTTCCTATTTTTTTTTTAAAACAAGTTTTATTAATTTTTAAAACACACAAATTATCATTATTCATTACATGTTTAAATCTTTTTCCCTTGTAAATTTAACAAGTCAGATAAATTATGATTCTGTTTTAAACCATTTCCATATAATATACCAAAACCTCTTATTCAATTTCTCTTTACTTCTCTTTACTCTTATTCAATATCATTATTATTATTTCATCTGTTTCTTTCTGACTTAGTTACCATTATTCTCATTCTATATTTCTACAAGTTTTTACCAATTCTCCCCCCCAAAAAGACATATACACACAACACACAAAACATAAAAAAAATATCTTTTTGGAAAGTAACTTGGACCCAGGTGTCTCTCTCTTCATGGACTTCAATTATATTCATGCTCATCTTACATATCATTACTTATTTTATTTACCATTCTAAGCCTTCTATATTAACTTCTCCACATATTTCACACTTCTTAATTCTACCTTAATTAATCATCTTAGTTTAAATCATTATATTTGTATCTTTTGTCCATTTTTTATATTTGTATCTTTTGTCCATTTTTTTATCCCTTTGTCTCATCTCTTATGAAAAAAAAGAAAATCATTTCTCCTGAAATCATTAATCAGAGTATGATGCCTTTCTATCTCCCCCCTAAGTTAATCAAATTAATCTTTAAAATAATATCTAATACCCAATCAGATTTTGCTTGGTACATTCTATCTAACTAATACATCCAACACAATTAAATGCATAATTAGAGAATAAATCCAAATATTAAAAAGAAATACTATAATAAAAATTTTATAATAACATCAATACCATAATTTTATTAAACTCTTTAATTAAAACAATATTCTAAACCTCTCCTATTATTAAGTTTTAAAACCAATCATTTTTAAACATTTTAACATTTTAATCTCTTATCAACTCTTAAACCATTGCAATACTACCATCTCATCTTATGTACCTTGCAAAATCTTTTTTTTTTTTTTTTTAAATTATACTTTATCCATTATCCATAAAAAATTCCTTTTTTCCATTTAATTTCAAAACGTTGTAGCTTTTCTCCACCTTTTCCCTTTCTTTCTTTTCCCAACAAACCTTTCTACCCCCCCTTCTTCTAGCCTCTGCCTTACCGGCTTCCCTTCTCTGTCGTATTTCTTTTCCCCTTTGTTTACAATCATCATATTGGTTTTGCACTTTATTTTTCCCTTTTCCGGTTTGTCGGCTTCGCGAGCGGCAGGGATTTGCGAAGCTGCGCGATCCCTGCCGCGCTAGCCGTTTTTGGGGCTCCGACCCAGCCGGGTACGGAGCTAGGCTGCCCTGCAGGGGCAGCTGAAGGTAGGGGGGATCCAGAGAAGGGTTTGGGGGTGCTGCAGACCCCCTCCCTGGCCGGCAGAACCCCCTTTTCCCAGGACGGTGCAGTGGCGGTCCGTAATGGCCGCCACAAAGAAGCTGGCAGCCGGGTAAGAATGCGCAGGAGGAAGTGGAGAAAGTGATTGAGAGGAGAAAGTTTTTCTTGGCTCCTAGGACTCTAAGACATATTTAATAAAATTCCTGAAAAGTATGACTTTCTGAATAATACCTGCCAGAAGAGGAAAAAAGCGGCTGCTTGAAGGTGCTGAAAGGATAGCTTTCCCTCTTTTCCTACAGAATAAATAACTGGATATTAAGAAACCTATTTTTTTAGGTGGAAATTGGTTTTAAGCGATGAGTGGGAAGAGAGAGGATTAAAAAGAAAATATTTGTATGCTAAGATTTGTTGGAGCAGATGCCTTAAGGATTTGAAGACTAGAATATATTGTAACAAGACTTTAAACAGATTTGGACTTTCTTTCTCTTTGATTGATATCACCCCAGAAGGAGAAAGTGAGAACTCTGCCTTGGTTTGGACTGATTGATAACTTTGGGACTGTTTTATCTTTTTTATTTTCTTTTGAATATTCTGGTTGTTGTAAGAAGAAAGAAGGAGAAAAGAAAAGAAAAGATTTATAATGGCTCTTTCTGTTGAGGAACTAAGAAATGGTGTGGAAGAAGCTTTCCTTTTCTTAGAAATGGCGCTTACTAATTATCAACAAAAATTACAACAGATGAAGACAGCAGAGGAACAAGAAAGAAAGGAAGGAGCCATCTTTAATGAATCTCAGAATTTGATCCAGAAAAAAGGAAGAGAGAAAGAAAAGAAAAGAAGAGAAAAGAAGAAAACTAAAGGATTTAAGGACTTAAGATCTTCCTATTTTTTTTAATTGAATGGGGAAGAGTACCTAGTAGTGTGTGAGAGCAAACTGAAACTGACTTTGGGCAGGACACAATGAATTTAGTTTCAGGTGCTGATTTCTGGAGTATGGTGATATCGCTATTCTTCATGGTGGTGTATTCCTCCTTATATAACATGTTTGCTCTCTGAAGGTCCATCTGGAATTGGCATTGATGGTATATAGACTATACAAATGTGGCACACACACACACACACACACAGAGAGAGAGAGAGAGAGAGAGAGAGAGCGCAATTATAGTCTGATAAGCAAACTGTTCCACTTTCTAGAGGAGAAAATGCAGGATCAGGAGATGATAAAATATACTTTGCATTTTGCAATGTGCTATTTGTGGACTTCAAGACTCTGAAAATGGTAGATTCCCAAAACAAGCCATGATACTGGTGTATTGAAACAGCTGAAGTTCTTGCTGGCTGCCTTCTGAGACCAGTTCTAGACCCTTAAGTTGTTTGCACAACTGCTTGTGCAATTGGCACTACACACTGTTGATTTTCACTGGAAACCCTTTGCTGATCTTGTCTCAAATAACATCAACTTCAAGTGTAACTTCTGCTTTTTCCGTGATGGAACCTTTATACGCACTGAGGCAAGTCCTGTCTCTGTAGAAGGCAGTTTAAAGAATTTTTTTTTACTCATATCCTTTATTTTTTAAAAATAATATTTTTATAAACTGCCCAGAACAATACAGGGAGTAGACAGCACTAGTAACATTCCCACCCCCCTTTAGCTGTTACTTTGGCAGAATGGTTTTTTTTCACCATTATTGCATCTTATTCTCTTACAGTCAAGTGGGCTATTTCAATCAATTCGGGATCACTTTGTGAACAGGATTATGCTAGTAAGCCATGTCACTTATATGATTGAAAATAAGTAAAACCAATTCACAGTAAGCGAAATGTGTCATGCATAGTAATACTTTAAATCAATCACAAAATCATCACTGAAAGAGGAGAAATTTTTACCATTGCTAAAAAATGTCTAGCCATATCTACATTTGGTTGAAAAAGGGTATGATTCCAATGGGAAGCAGCAGTTGAAGTTTTGAAGAATTGATATTCCCAGCTAAAATGCTTAAATAGTACTTGTTCAATTGCTTTGGGAAAAGTTTGGATAAAATGATTTCTAACTGAAACTACAAATATCAAAATGATACTCCGAGGCCATGTCAATCCAGGCAATTTCATGTGACTTCAGAAATCTATTGGATTTCCTGACATTTATTTATTTTTTAATGCAACTAATTCATGTTTTATCAGAATAGTCATCAGGGTCTCCACTAAGCCTTTTTTATATCTGCACCATTTTCTCAATTCATTTTCCACTTTCCTCATCCTTCTATTAATCCATTAGTATGAATTGCAGGAATTTTTAACTTCAGCAGGAATTCATATAAGATTGTTGCATTCATTTGAATTTAACAGAAATCTTTGTTCTAAAAACATTACTCAGTTGAGATCAAACATCACATTCCCTGCTGTTTGCTTTAGAATCTGAAAAATGCAAATAAAAATGTTATTTACCTTAGAAAAACTCGTAGTAAAGCTCTCAGAATGATATAATTTGATGTTAGTTATCTCTTTTGTTTTAATTATTTTCAACACTGATATTTTTATGTCATGATTTCTTATTATTATTCTTCACAGTATGTGTGGAATCTCCTAATTAATATTTAGTACTTTTCTGGAGAAAACCCCTATTTCACGACATAGAAAATAGTCTAGGTAAAAGGATACATGCATGTGAAATAGCAGGTCATTTGCCTCATCTTTTTTGATTCCCAAATGTTTTTAATTCTTCTTACTGATTCACTGGGAGAACAATATGATGTGCAAAATGAAAGAATCATGTAACAAGACCCAGCTTACAAGCCTTGTGATGAGCTGAGCAGTAAATTAATTTAATAAATAAGATAAAATAATAATATCAAACTACCAATGATGGAAAGATGGTTAGTGGTAGATCTATAATTGTAGAACTTTCCCTGGGCATATTTGGTTGATAGTAGACCTGCTTTTACCATAATTAAAAGGAGTGTAGTGGCTCATGAGATTAGGATTCTGGGCTGATGATTGATAGCCTTGCGATGCTGCTATGGAATGGTTGAGTTCCCATCACATGCTCCAGCTCCTGGTGACCCAGAAGTTTGAAAATGAGAAACTGCAAGTAGATTCTTGGCAACTTAATGGGGACAAACAGTAAAAGGAGCACCTAACTCTGTGTCCCCTGGGCAATGGCGATGTCACTGTTTAATATCTTAACAATCTTAACGAAGGTGATAACTCTCTTCAGATTCTAGATTATCAGAGACTCTAATATTATCAACAGTACTAGCCTGTATCTCCCTTTCTTATTCCATGTGCTATAGCATTCAGAATGTAAAAATCTGTTCTTTTAGAAAACTGAGCCAGTTGCTGTCTAGCAAAGTTAATGCTTTTAAAACCAATATAACTGATGTCAGCTTTGCACTCAACTTTGAGATGGGAAACTATTGAAGTGATTGAGGCTTCATCATTTATTCTAGCATTGAAATCATTCACCCAAACTGGCAATATTTATTCCAGTATTCCAACCTAAGCTTTATTGTATTCTCATCAGATTTATTTCAGCTATTATCAACTCAGCATAGCTTCTCTTGTAGGTGGAGATAAGCATTGACACATTTTAACAGACATCTAAATATATGAACACTATTGCATGGGATAACCAAAATACTTAAAATCCGATGCTTATTAGTAAAGACACACTCAGCCTTATCTGAAACTTAAATGCAGCTTTAAGTGAAAGCATTGTATTTCCAAAGCCTTTAGCTCCAATGTCTTCTGTAAAAAAATAAGATCATATTTCCCAATTAAATTTAAAAAATGCTCATCACATGGCTATATTACTGAATATCAGTGGCATCTTATACTTAAGGTCTCTTTGAAATTATTTAAGAGTCAACATAGAAACAGTGCCAGGAATTAATTATTGCTGTAGGATATGTTTCATCTTGCTCGGGTATTTTCCCCACATCATTATAGTTGTGCTTTTAAAGTTGTAGTGACGTTTCGGCAGAATCTCATCTGCCATCATTAGGCTTGTGTATTGTGTTTGTCTGAGAGTCAGGCTTTCACAGCCGTTGCTGTTTTAAATTTGGTGCTAGCCTACTGCTGTGTTAGAATGGTTTTTTCTTCATCCTGATTGGTGGGGAGACCCAATCACATATCTGGAAAAAATAACCAAGAAGAAAATCATAACCAGCAACATGAGCAAAGAGATCCAACAGACGATCATCCCAAGAGAAAAATCTTCCAGATGCCCCAAACTATATGGCCTCCCCAAAATACACAAAGAAGGCATACCTCTCAGACCCATAGTCACCTGCAGAGGAGCACCACTACAAAACCTAGCCAAATACCTAGCAAAAGAGCTACAGCCCCATGCTGAAACAGCAGCTTCTCATGTACAAAACTCATACCACTTCTTGGAAATGATCAAACATCTACACTGGAACAAAAAGATCTGCATGTAAGTTTAGATGTGTTTTCACTATTCACTCAAGTCCTGAAAAAAGAAACCCTAGAAATCATCAAAAATAAATACCAACCAGCTAAACACCTCATGGAACTAGCAGAACACTGTTTAACCAACACATATTTCATATACAAAGGACAAAGATACAAGCAAATTGAAGGAGCCCCTATGGGATCACCACTGTCACCCGTCATTGCAAACCTGTTCATGGAAGAATTCGAATCCAGAGTTCCGGCTAACACCACCCACAAACCCAAACTATGGTTAAGATCGATGACACATTTGTGATTTGGCCCCATGGAAAAGAAAACCTAAACAATTTCCTAACACACCTAAACAGCACACACCCCAAAATCAAGTTCACCATTGAAACAGAAACAAACAAACAACTACCATTCCTAGATATACTAATCTACAAAAAAACAGATGGCACACTAGGACACACCATATACCAGAGAAAACTCACACCAACCGCTACCTCAACGCCCAATCCCACTACCACCCAGCACAGATAAACTCCGTGGCCAAAACACTAATTGCCAGAACCAAAGGCCTGGCAGACAAGCCACACATAAAGACTGAACTATGCACTCTGAATGAAATACTGACAGTCAATGGCTTCCACAAAAGCAAAATCACAGGCCTGATCCACAAAAACACACTGAGACATAATGGAGACTTAGAAGATGAACAGACTATGCAACAGCTGTCCTGCCCTACATAAGAGGTACTACAGACAAAATCAGTAAGATACTACACAGGCATCACATCAAGACTGCCTTCAAAACAGACAGAAAAATAGCAGCCATCCTAAGAAACCCAGATAAAATTGACCTGGAAAACCAAGGCATATATGAAGTCCCCTGTGCATCATGCCCTGCCATATACATAGGACAGACCAATAGAAGAATAAGTACCCGCCTGGATGAACACAAAAATGCAGTAAAAAAGCTGGAACACACTTCCTCACTAGTCCAACACATGAAAGCCACAGGTCATAGCATCGACTTCAATGGCACAAAAACCCTAGCCACTATAGAAAACCCCAGCTACAGAATTTTCAGAGAAGCCATAGAGATTGAAAAAAGACCTGAAAGCATGAATAGAAGAGATGACGCCACCAGACTGTCAACTATCTGGAAGCCTGCACTCTCAAACAAAAAAATCTCCACACCACATGCTAACCAAACACCTGGGTACAGACTCACCCTGATACCTCCAGCTCAAACACACCCCAACCAGGCACCCAGATGAAACCTAGCTTCCTAATAAATGATAGCCGTCCTTTTAACAAGCTGCACTAAAAGCCTCCAATACAGGAAACACAATGTTGCCAGCCAATCAAGATAAAAAAAGCTACAAAACAAAAGATATTAGAAACACCAATCAAGCAGTACACAGCAAACTTTCAAGACTAATAAACACAGACCAAGACTCCCAACAAATCAGGATGAAGAAAAAACCATTCTTACACAGCAGTAGGCTAGCATCAAATTTAAAACATCAATGACTGTGAAAGTCTGACTCACAGACGAACACAATACAGAAGCCTGATGATGGCAGATGAGATTCTGCCGAAACGTCGCTACAACTTTAAAAGCACCACTATAATGACATGGGAAAATACCCAAACAAAGCTGAATACCATACATACCAGCTTTCAGGTCTTTTCCCATGTAAGATCTTGGCGACGTTTCAATGAGGTCCCACTCACCATCCTCAGGCTGGTGCTTTTGGCTTCGTGCTTGTGTGAGCAAAGCGTGATCGGAGCTGCTGTCTCTCTACAAATACTGGTGGGGAAGTATGGTGTGCTGGCTCTGTTGTAAGGGTTGGTTGGCTGTGTTGTTATTTCTTGATTGTTGATAGAGTCGATGTTTGCAGATTGGTTGGCTTTTTCGTAAGAACCTGTGTGGCCCGTAGTCTCTCAAAATAACTCAAAACCCAAAACATATATTAAAGTCCGGTAAGGCCTTCAACTTAATTTCACGGTTTTATTCGGCACAGTTTAAAGTCACAAAAGTAAATAATGAGGCAAACAGAAAACCAAAACAAACCGCATTGATGAGAGTTCCGAAGCAAGCCAAGATAACTAATCATAAACTCCAGGAAAATAACCAAGAAAAGTCCATGGGAAGAATGCCAGCAAAGATGATCCGCCTCCTTCTTTCCAAACACATCAGCAAAGCCCACCAACTCCGCAGTTAGATCCAGGTCCACGAGTGTAGCCACACTCCCTGCACAGGAGCGCAAGCAATGGTTGGCACACTTCCTATCAAAGAACTGCACAGCTTCAGATGACCAGACAATCTGTGGATCATGGGCCTGTAACCACTCCAAACCCAGCACCACCAGAAAATGTGGCACTGCGGCAATGTAAAACACGGTTTCCTCCACATGCTGCCCAATACGCATGCAAGGGGGTTTGGTTGCAGCAACCACAGGTCCCGAATGAAGGGGCCGACCATCAATTGTCACGACCATTACTGGTGGGGATACCTGTTGCTGAGGAATGAACCACTGCTTGACAAAATGAGCATCCATGAAATTGGCTGTGGCCCCTGAGTCGACCAAAGCTGGGATCTCCACTGCTCCCACAACAGGCACGAACACACTTGCTGGCAGCACAAGATGCTTCACCAATAGCGACTGTGGTGGAGATGTTGAAGATGTCAAAGGTGGCGAGGGTGGCAAGATTGGTGAAGATGGCAGGCTTGTGGACTTTACACCCCAACCTGCAGACCCCCGTAGGCTGAGCAATGCTCATTTCCAGCCACCGCAGGTATCATTGCTGTGGATGTCTTAACAGGACACTTGGCCGCAAAATGGCCTCGATTGCCACAATAGAGGCATAAACCATCACGACGACGTCTATTCTTTTCTACTTGAGTCAGGCGAGGGCGGCCAGCCCCCAACTGCATGGGTTCCTCCAAAGGCACTTCCACCAAAGGCACCATCTTGCTGGAAACAGATGCGGTCTCTGTCCATCGCTGCACCCATCACTGCTGAAGTCTAGCATCGATACGAAGACACAAATGCATGAGCTCCTGAAGGGTGTGAGGGCATTCAGTGCGCGCCAACTCATCCAGGATCTCCAAGGACAAACCCTCCTGGAACTGGTCTAATAGTGCTGCCTCATTCCATTGTACATCCTGAGCAACCACCCGAAAACTAGCAATATAATCGATGAGTGAGCCACGCCCCTGCTTCAACTCTCTCAAATGTCTGTTTGCTGTTTTGCTTCAAACAGGGTCCTCAAACATGGCCTGAAACTGACAGAAAAACTTGGCATAATTGTCCAACACCTGGTTGGGCTGGGTCAGCAGAGGCATCGCCCAACATGCTGCAGAGCCTGACAACAAACTAATCAAAAACCCCACCTTATCCCGGTCAGTGGGAAAGTCCTCAGGCTGAAGGCTCATGTAAAGCTGGCACTGCTCAAAAAATGCTGGAAATTGGGCCAGTGAACCATCAAATTTATCTGGCAGTGCCACTGGGCATTTTCGGTGTGGCCGGGCAGCTTGCATTTGTGCCACCTGTGCAGTCAAAAGAGCCACTTGCTGGATTAACTGGGCAATCTCTGCTCTGAGCTGATCCATGGTCACCCCACAAAAAGCAAAAATAAGTTGAACGGGTGGCAAGAGTCAAAATGTGATGACCCATAGTCTCTCAAAATAACTCAAAACCCAAAACATATATTAAAGTCCGGTAAGGCCTTCAACTTAACTTCACTGTTTTATCTGGCACATTTTAAATTCACAAAAATAAATAATGAGGCAAACAGAAAACCAAAACAAACCACATTGATGAGAGTTCCGAAGCAAGCCAAGATAACTAATCATAAACTCCAAGAAAATAACCGAGAAAAGTCCATGGGAAGAACGCCAGCAAAGATTAACCTCTTTCAAGGTGAACACTAAATTGTCTCCTGCAAATTCTAACTGCGCAGTTGCAAACTTATATACATAGCTCCCACCTGCAAGCCACGAGGTGGATCATGGTAATCTCCTCTTGAGTTGACCTCACTTTTCCCTGATCCTCTCCTCCCTTCATGACCTAGGATGGATGGAGGATGGGCCTGGATCCTCCTCTGACTGCTCAGCCGGCCTCTGCCCTTCCCTAGCCCCCTCCACCACCTCTGGAGACACACTCCCACTCCCTGTTGGCTGTTCCTCCTCTTCCTCAGAGTCAGTCTCCACCAGGGGCATGACAGGTACTAGCTGTGTGTCTATCAGCCTCCTGTGTTGTAACCACCTGGGTAATGGGCTGTGTGATGAATTTCTGAGTTCTATTGTTGTGACATCCTGGGTCTTGTGCTGTAATCTCTTGGGTCGTTGGCTGTGTTGCAACATCCTGAGGTTTTATGGTGTAACCTCCTGAGTTCCGTGATGTGATATCCTGAGTGGATGGCTGTGATGTAACCTTCCAGGTTTTGGTTTGGCTCTGAGTTTGAGGTCTGGCTATGTGTTTATGGTGTATGTCAGTTTGCTTGGTTTGGGGGTCGGGATATGTGGTGGTTGGTGATGCAGCCGTGGTTTGGTTTCTGGATGGTGGTTGCCTTTTTTCTATGGGATGGGTTTGGGTTTGAGACTGGTAGGGAGATTGGTGGTGGCGTCGTGTGTTGTTTTGGGTCCAGTGTTGGTTTTCGTGGCTGGGACTCATTTGTTGATAAGGTCTAGCCTCCAGGTGTCTGGTAGGCGGGAGGTATTATCCCGTTTATTCATGTTATGGGGGTGTTTCTCTATTTCGATGGCTTCCCTGATTATTCTCTTATAGAAGTATTCAGTATTGGAGATTAATTTGGTTCCTTCAATTTCATATCCTGTGGCTTTAAGGTGCTGGAAAAGGGAGGAAGTATTTTCTTCCTTACTGACTGCGAAAACATATATATGCTTCACTAAATACCATCTTGCCCACCTGGAAGCTGCAGCTGATGCAGAATGCCTTGGTGTGGGCATTTAGGTTTCCAGAGGTAATGAAGATGCTTTATTTCACCTTTAAAGCCCTTCATGACATGGAGCTGAAATACTTGTGGGATTGCCTATCTTTAATTGAATCAACCTCTTCCACAAGATCCACAAAACATATGCTCTGAGTCTCTAAGTTGGTTGCATATGATGAGACCCAGGATGACTACCTCTCTGTCATGGTATCTAATGCTAACCCCTTGAGATAAGCATGGCCCAACCCTGCTAGTCATTTGTAAGTATCTGAAAATGGGCCTGTTTCTCAAGAAACCAGGGCAGTGTGCTGGATGAGTGTGGCTGAAATGTTAAATGATTATGGGTTGGCCTCAACTGTGTTGTATCTTTCTTTGCATTTTGTTTCTGCATTCTTTTTTTTTATCATACCCTGTCTGCAATCTGCTATCTTCCTATCCAAATTTGCAGGTTGGATGGTCATATACATTTATTAAATAAATAACACATAGTACAACAAGCTGTATTCTGAAATAGTTTATACAGGTAAGGCTCATTTCAGTTGCCTATTTGGTGGGGCAATGCTTGCGGCAGGAGAGTTTGCACTCATTTGCTTTGAAATGATACACTTTCTTTTTGCTGACTGCAACTGTGACAAAAAGTTGTTGAGTTGGGCAAGAATCACTTAACAGCTGCTTAGAGATGGAGATTCTGATCCCAGTTCTGACGCTAAGTCCAGGATTACCGGTAAAAGATTGACAAAATGTTTATTATACTGTAGTTTGTGAAATACATTTTATAATTCTGAATAGACTGTACAGTAATATCTGACAATGTTTCAACCAGAGTGATGTCTGGCCCAAGCTAAATTGATTTCCCATATGAACATAGATTAGACCTTCTCCCTAAGCTTCCTATATGAATTAAAGAAAAGTATATTAAATGTTAACAGAAAAAAAGAGGGAAACATAATTATATGGCTGGCAAGGATTAATTCAGATAATTAAAATTAAATTCAGTGGCTTTTTGGCAATTCATTGCCAAGTCCTCTGGGAGAAGGGTTCTTTGTGTAGAAGAATCAATCCAATCAATTATATGGGAGAAGTATAACTGAACTTTTTTTAAAAATAAAAACTTTGTTTAATAGAATCAAGAATCCATCTCTGAGTGGTCATTGGAATCTGAAAGCTGTAACCAGATTAATTCCCATCAAACTACTGACAAACTAAAACGGATGGATAAGCCCTGATTTTTGTGACACTACATATTGCCAAAGACTCTTCCATTTAAAAGATCTGAGAACAGCCTATCACTGTACTTTTTTTAAAGGAGATGTTTTAAAAAATATATGCAAACAATGTATATAATGGATAATAGTCTGATTGATGTGCAAGTCATGTTAAAAGAGATATCAGCATTCACCAGGGAACTGAGCTTGTCTTTATCACCTTTGACTCCTGAGTCAGCATCATTGGGACAGGCAACTGTTAAATTAAAACACTCCTCCTGGACTCTCCTGGACTGGAGAGTATTACTCCTAATTAAAATTCTTTATGATGCTATCTGGCATAGTTCTAGGAATATGACACTCAAGATAATCTGTTTGTTCGAAAGGATTTCAAAACAGTCAAGAAATAGTCGATTTTGGCTCCTTTTGTTTTCAACTTATTTGTGAATTTGATGATCCAAGAGTGTGTAAAGAATATTTTCATCCCCAAAGTGCTTCTATATTCTGACAGTATGACCATTTTCTGCAGTAAGTCAAACAGACTTTTGGAAAAACTTCAAATCCCTTGTCAGGTACTGTGAAGAAGAAAAAAAAAATAGATTTTACCAAAAAATTATGATACTTTGAAGAAGGCTTAATTAGATAGAGATGCTCCAAATTATCCCATTTTTTTTATCAATTTAGGACTTGCAATTATCTTGGACATATTTTCCAGTCCTCTCAGACTGAAAGGAAGAAAACAAATATCATCCAAATAAGTAGCAGACTGAAAGGAAGAAAACTAGTAGCATCCAACTAAGTTCCAGGACTACCCTAAGCTTCCTTTTTACTGGAATCATAATTATATTCTGGCTACCCTTGAAAGTTTCAAAGGCAAGAGAGTTGTATGGTCCTACTCTGAATTCAGTGAAAATGTTTAAGAGTTGCATTCTAAATATGCTGATATGTTTGGAATTAGGAACATTTCTTGAAGTATGGATGTTTCCCATTTTAATTTTGTCTTATGTTTTTCAAACTGATTCTTTGGCCTGCTAGTACTCCAAGGTGATTATACTTTAGTTGTGGAAAAATGAAATTAGAAATGCTCATCTATATCAGAGGTGGTATTCAGCAGGTTCTGACCAGTTCTGGAGAACCGGTAGCAGAAATTTTGAGTAGTTCGGAGAACTGGCAAATACTACCTCTGACTGGAAATTTTACAGTATCCTTCCCTGCCATGCCCACCAAGCCATGCCCACAGAACCAGTAGTAAAAAAAAATAAATAGAATTCCACCACTGATCTATATCATAGATTCTTGATGTAATGTTTGATTACTTTGGTTGTTAAGACATTAAGACTGAAGCTAGGGAATAGATGGTGAATATAGACCAGCAAAAACTCTTGAATGTAACATAACCCACTTAAATGAAAGAGTTAAGATGAGGATATAAATGGCACCAAAACCCTAGCCACTATAGAAAACCCCAGCCACAGAATCATCAGAGAAGCCATAGAGATTGAAAAAAGACCAGAAAGCATGAACAGAAGAGATGATTCCACCAGACTGTCAATCATTTGGAAGCCTGCACTCACAAACAAAAAATCTCCACACCACAAGCCAGGCAAACACCTGGGCACAAACAGATCCCCCTGATACCTCCAGCTCAAACACACCCCAACCAGGCACCAGATGAAACCTAGCTTCCTAACTAATGATAGCCGTCCATTTACCGGAGCCAAGCTGCACTAAAGGCCTCCAATAAAGTAACACAATGTTGCCAGCCAATCAAGATACAAAAAGAGCCAAAAACAAAAACAAAACAGACAGAAGATATTAGAAACACCAATCAAGCAGAACACAGCAAACTCCAAGACCAATAAACACAGACCAAGACTCTCAACCAGGATGAAGAAAAACCATTCTGGCACAGCAATAGGCTGCCCAAATTCAAATCTGAAACCACTGTAAAGCCTGACTCACAGATGAACACTATACAGAAGCCTGATGATGGCAGATGAGATTCTGCCGAAGCGTCGCTACAACTTTAAAAGCACAACTACTATGACGTGGAAAATACCCGAACAAAGCTGAATGCCATACATGTAAGTACCACAAAAACTTAAGAAAACATATATATATATATATATATATATATATATATATATATATATATATATATATATATATATATATATATATATATATATATGTATGTTTTCTTAAGTTTTCAGGGTACTTACATGTATGGTGTTCGGCTTGGTTCGGTATTTTCCCACGCCATTGTAGTTCTTTTAAAGTTGTAGCAACGTTTCAGCAGAATCTCATCTGCCATCATCAGGCTTCTGTATTGTGTCCGTCTGTGAGTCAGACTTTACAGTGGTTTCAGATTTGAATTTGGGGCAGCCTATTGCTGTGCCAGAATGGTTTTTTCTTCATCCTGATTGGTTGGGAGTCTTGGTCTGTGTTTATTGGTTTCGAGTTTGCTGTGTTCTGCTTGATTGGTGTCTCTAATATCTTCTGTCTGTTTTTTGGCTCTTTTTGTATCTTGATTGGCTGGCAGCATTGTGTTGCTTTAATGGAGGCCTTTAGTGCAGCTTGGCTTCGGGTAAATGGACGGCTATCATTAGTTAGGAAGCTGGGTTTCATCTGGGTGCCTGTTTGGGATGTGTTTGAGCTGGAGGTATTAGGGGGATCTGTTTGTGCCCAGGTGTTTGCCTGGCTTGTGGTGTGGAGATTTTTTGTTTGTGAGTGCAGGCTTCCAAATGATTGACAGCCTGGTGGAATCATCTCTTCTATTCATGCTTTCTGGTCTTTTTTCAATCTCTATGGCTTCTCTGATGATTCTGTGATTAGGGTTTTCTATAGTGGCCAGGGTTTTGGTGCCATTGAAGTTGATGCTATGACCCGTGGCTTCCATGTGTTGGACTAGTGAGGAAGTGTGTTCCAGCTTTTTGACTGCATTTTTGTGTTCATCCAGGCGGGTGCTTATTCTTCTATTGGTCTGTCCAATGTATGTGGCCGGGCATGATGCACAGGGGACTTCGTATATGCCTTGGTTTTCCAGGTCAATTTTATCTTTGGGGTTGCTAAGGATGGCTGCTATTTTTCTGTCTGTTTTGAAGGCAGTCCTGATGTGATGTCTGTGTAGTACCTTACTAATTTTGTCTGTAGTACCTCTTATGTAGGGCAGGACAGCTGTTCCATAGGTCTGTTCATCTTCTGGGTCTCTATTATGTTTCAGTGTGTTTTTGTGGATCAAGCTGGTGATTTTGCTTTTGTGGAAGCCGTTGGCTGTCAGTACTTTAGTCAGGGTGCATAGTTCAGTCTTAATGTGTGTCTTGTCTGCCAGGCGTTTGGTTCTGGTAATTAGTGTTTTAGCCACGGAGTTTATCTGTGTTGGGTGGTGGTGGGATTGGGCGTTGAGGTAGCGGTTGGTGTGGGTTTTCTTCTGGTATATGGTGTGTCCTAGTGTGCCATCTGTTTTTTTGTAGATTAGTACATCTAGGAATGGTAGTTGTTTGTTTGTTTCTGTTTCCATGGTGAACTTGATTTTGGGGTGTGCGCTGTTTAGGTGTGTTAGGAAATTGTTTAGGTTTTCTTGTCCATGGGGCCAAATCACGAATGTGTCATCGATGTATCTTAACCATAGTTTGGGTTTGAGGGTGGCATTGGCCAGGGCTCTGGATTCGAATTCTTCCATGAACAGGTTTGCAATGACAGGTGACAGTGGTGATCCCATGGGAGCTCCTTCTATTTGTTTGTATCTTTGTCCTTTGTATATGAAATATGTGTTGGTTAAGCAGTGTTCTGTTAGTTCCATGAGGTGTTTAGCTGGTTGGTATTTATTTTTGATGATTTCAAGGGTCTCTTTTATCGGGACTTGAGTGAATAGTGAAACCACGTCAAAACTTACAAGCAGATCTTCTTGCTCCATGTGTAGATATATATGTGGATCTTTGGTTATTCGGGTTTTCTCCCACGTAAGATTCAAAGTATCTAGGCAACGTTTCGGCGAGTGTAAGCAGTGTCTGCTTGCACTGGCACTAAGCCGAAAGCACCAGCCTGAAGATGGCGAGTGGGACCTCGCCGAAACGTTGCCTAGATACTTTGAATCTTACGCGGGAGAAAACCCGAATAACCAAAGATCCACATACAAATACCCGCGAGAACCTCAGAAAACAAATAAATATATATATATATATATATATATATATAAATTGTAGATGAATAATCAGTTATTACAATAATTTGAAGTAAATAGGGTTCTTAGATCAGGCTCTAAACCTTACTGTTAATGTAGGTTGAAGTATAAATATAAACAAATACTGTTGTTTTGATTAAATTATCAGTTGTGAAATATTGCAGCAGTTCTTGTAAGGAAGTATAATGCATGTCTGGTTTATTTAAAATTCAAGTGAATTCAGTTATAAATCTGTTGTGTTCTGTTTAAAAACATGCACATACACACACACACACATAACATTTGAAAATAAAATAGAAATATTTCTTAAAGCACATGATGCATTTTATTCCCTGTACAGTAGTACTTTTGTATGCAGTTTGCCATGAAATAGGATTTTGTGTCTGTGTGTTTATGTTCACTTTGAACTAAGAACTTCATTATAAAATATGCGGATGTGTACAAGTTGAAGAATAATTGTGTTCTGATCTTCAAAATAATCTGGAAATGCATGTTAGCTCTGCTTGCTGATAAAAACAAATTGAATTAAATTTCCCAGCATCCTGTTCTCGACCTCTTTTTCAAACTTCTTTGAGGCCAGTCTAAAATATGCATGTTGCCTATATGCTTATTAGTACCTCAATAGGTAAAAAAGTATAAATTATTTTGTCACCTGGATGTTTATACTTAACATAATCATAAGCTGGAAAAACTGTCAGCTTTTTTTCTGATTAGTCCATCTCGTTGGCTTCACAGGAAATCCAAACAAAGTATCATCTTTGACAAATTATAAAAAATATAATCACCAGGATGTATAATAATCTTAAACTCTGCCATAAAAAAAATCTTCCTGGCACTAAAACTTCTATAAAACAAGCAGACACGATGTCTGTCACTGTAGTCTCTCCTTTCACACAAGAAGAAAAACTATTCAAAGCTACTCTCATTTATTCAAGAAAAACATTTTCACTTTTTGCAATAGGCTCTTTACCTTCAGTATCTTGCCTTTCTATGCATATACATTGATACCAGTTAATACAATGGGTGTGCAATTGGTTGTTTAATGACTGTTATGGCAACTTCCCATGTTCAGGATATAAACAAAGAAATTAAATTATATTATGAGGTGCTGAACATGAATCTGTGGATGAACATGTGAAGAAATATAGAGGAAAAGGATTAATGTTTAGTGATGCTTCTTTTACAGAATGTGATGATATGTAAGTTGTATTTCCACAGTTGTAAGGCTAAGAAACCTGAAGTAAAATGTAAAACATTTAGTAAGCAGGAAGTTAAGCTTATGTTGCGAGAGCCTGATGGAAATTCTCAGGTGTAAATTATTTACAAAAGAAAACGGTGGATTTATTATAAGTAAAAATTTGGTTATTACACCTGAGAATGTGAAGAGCTGAACTGAAGCAGTTTTGTGTTCGCAGTCTGAACTTTTAAAACTCAGAACATTATGTAATGTGTTTTCTGCTAGAAATAATACAAGATTGCAAAACTATGTACTTGGCATAAGTTAGAGGTATGTGCTGGGGCGCTCTGACATTAGACATCACATTAAGAGATATTAATGGTTTTCTTATAATCTTCTGGAATTTGAATAACACGAAATCTGACTATAATGAGAATATTGGGAGTTTTCCATGGAAGGTTGGAACTTTCTTATGAAAATGTTGTATAACATTCATATATGGGAAACAGAAAGTGTTATGTAACCATGTGATCTGATAAACCTATATAAGCTGTATTCACTAAATGGAATTGTCTCCTTTTCTCCTAAACATGGTTTTGGGGTCAAGGGGTCCATACTACAGTATTTTCCCTAATAAAGCATCCAATGGATCAGATTATCAAAAGTCTGTTGATTCATTTTTATGTACTTCTCACACTCTTTCTGTTTTAATTGCAATAATATGCACACAAACAACCATTTTAAACTAAATGTAAACCGTTCTAAACTTGACTGTAAAAATACAATTTTTGTAATAGAGTTGTCAAAGTCTGGAATGCTCTACCTCATTCAGTTGTCTCAGCTACAATTTTCTCAGTTTTCACAGTTTTAGTCACAAATTGACTTCTGTGGACCTCATTTCATATTTAAGAGGTCCATAAAGGAAGCATGCATAAATATACTAACATAAATTTCTGGTCTAAAAGTTTTTATTATGTGACAATCATATACATCTGTGTGCTCATTGATCTCTCAGTGGCTTTCTATACCATCAACCACAGCATGTTTTTGGACTAGGTTTAAGGATCATAAATGGGACAGAATATTTTACAGTGGTTCTCTTCCTTCCTTTATAGCTGGTTCTATTCAGTATTAATTGGGTGGACAGATCATTCTCTAGGCAGGAATGTGGGGTGCCACTGGGTTCAATTCTCTCTTCTCTTCTAATCAATAACTACATGCAACCTCTGAAAAGTCATTTTGGAGTTTAGTATCATCAAATACTAAATGCTGATGACATCTTTTGACCCAAGGGCAGCAAGTGAGTCTGTTAAAGTCCCATCTCTACTTCGGTCAAGACTGAGTAGCTGTGGCCTGAAAAGGCTTTGCACAATTTCACTTGATGCACCGGTTGCAGATTTTCTTGGATCTGGAGGCCCATCAGTCACTAACTCTCTAGTCTCCTCATGGCTAAATTATGCCAACATGTTCTATAGGGGCCTGCCTTTGAAGACTACTTGAAGCTTCATCTGGTCCAGATTCTAACAGTTCAATTAGCTATGGGATTGCCTAGGTATGTACATGCAAAAATCAAACTTCTTTATAGAGATTCCAGTAAAACAAACCTTATCAACATTTATTGAAATTTTAAAATATTAATTTGCTAGCAGGTAACTGGATGTTTGTATGAGAAATAGAATGCTCTACTAGATGGCTATTTGATTTTACTGAGTTGAAAAATCTTTATGTTCTTCTATATTTGCTTATTTGCTGAAATAATTAGCAGCTCTTTGCATGGTGAGAAGCATCATTGTCACTTTAATTAGCACCTTAGCTGTTTAATTCTTTTTCCTTTGAAAAACTAACACAATTTGTTCATAGGATGTGAGGGCCTGTATATGGCAGGGCGGATGATGAAGACTTTAAAGTCAACATAAAGAAGTATGTGTCACTCAGAACAGAAAGTATTGATATTGCAAAACTGCAACTAAATTTCTATTTTCAGTTAATAAATGGTCAGAACAAGTATTTTGTACCATGCTTGAATAAGCCATTCAGACTGTATTTCTGGCAATTTGCAAAATGATAGCCCTTATCTATCTATCTATCTATCTATCTATCTATCTATCTATCTATCTATCTATCTATCTATCTATCTATCTATCATCTATCTAATTTTCCCACTTTTCATGTTTCTTTTTCATACCTGATATGCCTTTCCTGCTGCTGGTATTTTATATAAATCTCAAGGAATAATATGCTACTGTTCATTTTAAAGATGTATCTGATTTATCATTGAAGCTGGGTCACAAGATAAATAAAAGGGATCCCAATTTAAGGAAGAAATGACTATATAAATTTTTGTCCAATAATGTTTTAGTCAAAAAAAGGCAGAAAAATGCTGCTGTTTTCTTTTGCTTTGTTTTATAATCTTCAGTCAGTATTGATGAGTGAGATATGCATAAATGGCATCTTTAACATGCATTTACTGAAACAGCTGCTTTGTTTCTTATCTGAAACTATGAATAAATAAATACATCTAGAATGAAAGCAATGCTCTCCCTGACCTCATGAATATATCTGTCATATTACCATGTTGTATAAGATAAAGAGAACATGACAGCAATAATTTATAATCATCATCATCTTCTTATTTTTGTACTGTACCTAGCAATGCATATACAAAGAACAAAATAATAATAATAATAATAATAATAATAATAATAATAATAATAATAATAATAATAATAATAATGAATTTTGAATAAATGTCCCAAAATAATTGGAAAAGAAGCCTTTCATTCTCTGTGGGTTTCAGAATCCTCAGCAGATTATCTTCTATTTTCTGTTTGGCTGCCCAAACTATCTGACTAAATTGTGACAAATGTCATTTACATATCAAATCAATCACAGTGAGTATCACAGATCAGTAGAGAGGCAGCCAAAAAAGTGTTATCTGTTAGAAAATTAAATTCCTCCCCCATTACCCCAACTTTTTGCATATGGGTAAATTTCAAAGCAAAGTGCTTATGAAAGAGTAAGGGGCTTAAGCCCCTTCTCCAGTAAAGGGCTACATGACTGAGAACACTGGCTACCATTCAAATAATTGGTTATCATCTTTCAAGCTGGTGATCATCTGAAACATGGGTATCAAACTCTCCATGTCACATTGCTGTCATGTGACATCTCATGATGTTTTTCCCATTCACAGAGCTGGGGTGGGCGTGGCCTGTGCATGACGTGTCAGGCTGCCAGTTTGACACCCCTAATCTGAAAACACCAAGAATCGTTGCACTTTGGGGTCCTATCAAATCAATAGTGCCATCTTCCAGGAGCCAAGAACCATAAGTTCTCTAATGCAGTGCCTGCAGGGTTGGGATTCTACTGGTTCAGACCAGTTTGGGTGAACTGGATGTTAAATTTGTATTTGAACCAACTGGCTGGCCCTGCCCCTCCCCTCCCCGGAGTCTTCACACGGCCCATTTTTGATGCTGGTAAGTGCAGGGACTGCGCAGATGCTCTGGGAGGGGGGGAAATGGCCTTCCTGAAGTCTGGAAATGGGCCTGTTTCTGGCTTCTGGAGGGCCTCTAGAGCCTGGGGGAGACCATTTTCAGCCTCCCAGAGGACCGAAGGGAAGCCTCTGGACCCTTGGGAAAGTGAAAAATGGCCCTCCCAGAAGTTCTGGTAGTCCATGTTCACCATGGCCATGCCCATCTAGGAATTGGGCAGTGAACCGGTTGCTGGGACTTTTGATTCCCACCTGAGTGCCTGCCCTCTGAAATGATGCCCCCTTTTCCCCTCTTGAGATTTGTGTGGTTCCCATCTTTGTGATGCTTAGGAAACCGTTCAAAGCCAGGCCTTGGGAGAGGGTGATTAGAGATGGGTGTGGCATTATTGTTTATGTTTGTTATGTCTAGCAAATATATTGGTGTGCCAATACTGTACATTGGTAAATTGTTTTATCATTTCTCCCTATGCTTTTTTTATTTGTAATCTGCCCAGAATTATTAAGGAATTGTGTGGCCTCTAAATTTGGAAATGAATGAATGAATCAATAAATGAATCAACAAACATTCTGTCTTACTTTTCTCTTGTTCTATCATAAATATAGTGAAAGCTAAAACTGAGGGTGAAACTTCATAGAAAATAGTGAAAGCTGAAATGGTCGAAGTGAGCAAAACAGGATGAGGATTTAGCTCCATATCATTCCAAGGGAACTCCTTCATTTTGTCTGCAACAGTGAATTGTCAGTATTACTCCATTCATAGTAAATTTGAAATCTGTTTTAGATAATGAAACTGAAATTAGTCATACTGAAGTTTATTGCTTTCTCTTGTAGTAGAAATGTTTTGTAATTGAGTCCTGACTGCTTCAATTGTGACTTTCAGATATTCTGGCATGAACGACTTGGTTGTATTGCACAACTCAAAAACAATTAAACTACATATTCAATTTATTCAATTTCTGTAGTATAAACATAATGGCGTTTCCAGTTGAGCTGAAGTTCAGTGACACATGTTCCTGGTGCTGCCTATATGAGGATTAGGATATGTCATTATATTTTATTTGTTACTGTATTGCTTTAACCCAACATGAAATATATGCCACTGAGAACTGGTTTGCAATTTTAGTGTCTCTAAGTGCCAATAAATAAATAAGGTTTTCTTGACAGTGATACAGAAATTGTTTGCTGTTGCTTTATTTTGAGTTGCCTGATCCATAAATTAATGGCACAGACTTGCTTCCCATCATACCCTAAACCAAAATGTGATTGAATTGTTAGCAGTACATTGTGTCAAGCAGACACAGACTTTTGATTGTTTAGACAGCAGGTTAAGAACATTTTATTTTCCAAGGCTTTTAATAAAAATGGAGCCTGGGGAAAAACAGCATGTGAAATGCGTCTGAAATAGGAAAAGCCTTAGGGAAATGGCATTCATATAGATAAGTAATTCCAAGTTTATTATGCTTTATTCTACTTAACTCTCTGCATTTGATCAGTATAACCTTTAACTTATTCCAACTGTTTATTTTATAGGACTTTGAACTGCAATAACCTCAAAATCCCTTCCCTGGTTGCTGCAGCATTCGTTGCCACATTGTGTTCCTAGGTTTCATCTTTTTCTTCTGCTTTGCGACTTCTGCCTCATTTCTTCAATCCAGGTTTCACAGGCCCATGCATTCCTGCTTCACTCAAGCTGCTACATTCCACTCCTCAGGCTTCATCTCAAACATTCCTTCATACAACTTCAAATTTTCCTTTAATTCAGCACTTCCAGTTTCCACTTGTCCCAGAACATAGTCCAGATTCCCATGAGGGAGGGAGTGTATTCCAGAGGAACAAGAGACTGTGAAGTTTTTATAGTTTGGATGGAAGGAAGAGAATTAAGGAGGCTCCTTCCTAGGAGTTCTCAGAGTATATATTTAATGATTGCAAGCAAATTGCTTTAGTTTGACAAAATTCTATCTATAGGTGAGGAATAACAAAGGAAGCTATTCAGTTGAACCTTAAATGTGTCTTTCTTGATTTTTAGTCCCCGAACCCATTTCTTTAAATAGTTTCTTGCTTCTGTGTTCACCCAGCAGAGTTGCATAGAGTTTGCTTCAGTGTTTCCTGTTGAATGCAGGGTTATTTTTGAACTTTTATTGTAATGCAGCTTGCTATGTTGCCAGTTTTTCACATAATGTTTAGTTGGATCTCAACCTTAGACATTTCTCTACCTGAGCATATCCTAGAACAGTATTTTTTCAAACTTGGAAACAGGCTGGTTAGTGAAGTCTACACACCTTAACGTTGCCAATTTTGATAGACGCTATTTTAGATTCTTGGCTGTTCAATTCAAATTGAGGGTGTAGAATCGTCCAACTATTGTTGTGTCTAAGTACAGCCAATGAGGACAGGCTTCCGATCAATTCAGTTGGGTGATATACACAAGATATTGTCCACCTATATTTGTATTTTAATGGGATTAAAATATATATCTTAATTAGGAAAAAGTATACTTTTAAATACAGTGGCAATGCAATTTATCACTTATGTAATACTTTAAATTTCTATTTGCTGTAAAAAAGATTAAAAGATAAGACAAACCTTAGTAGTAGGCTGAAAGGCTAAAAGTCCTAATTCTAAGAATCCTTTGGCTATGTATTCCCAGTGCAATTGTATACATAGAAGAAGTATGAAAATATAAATAAGACATAATAATATACTTTGGTTTGGTTCTCATAATATTTTGTCAGCTTGTCTTTGCTGAACGGGACTGTGAAAATCTGAAGCCCTGAGAGATAGAACATTCCAGCAATTGTAGTTTGTAAGCTATTGCCCTTTATGGAAGTAAATTCCCTATACTTTTTGATTAGCATATTCACTGAATATAAGATGGAAAGAACAGGTTCACCTTTACATCACAGGGACAGAAAAAGAAGCTAACAACAAGACAGGAGGGGAAAGCTGTGGAATTGCAATGCTCATGAATAGTAGATGAAACTGACAGAGCAGGAACCGACTGAGTAAGTAATATGGAACCCAGCGTGTGAGCCCCCAGGCTAGCAACCACCTGTTTTAACCAAAACAATCTGCATTGACTGAATACAATATTTTTGTCCTTATGTTATTGCAACACTTTTGTTTCTATGGAAACAAAAAAATTACAGACTGATAAAGACTCCTCAAGAGAGACAGAGAGAAGGTCAAAAACAGAAATTCAATGCAGAACATAAACATTTTGCATCCAACATTGGATCTATGTAAGCCTAAGGAAAGTTCTGTTGTATCACTTAAAATTCAGCATAGATTGGCTAACCATTTACTATGAAATTCAAAAACATGACATTAAGATATAACCCTTGTCACTGTTCCCTCCCCCCCAGCAATGAGATATTTTGGCAGCATGCTGCCTCTTAGCACATAGGTTTTACATTGCCATGAATCAAAAGTTTATAGAACTGTCTTCCATGATTTAATGGAATTTAAGCAAAAGTTCTCCCCTTGTTATTTTCAAGGACAAACAGATTGAGAGAATCACAAGCCCAGTTGCATTTTGTTTTGCTAAATTTTAGCTATTGACTGGCTTCTGTCAGACTATCATACTTATTTTGACCCCTTCCTTGCAATGTTCAAAGGGAAAGTTGGGTGTACTGCATATTGGACCTGTACATATTTTCAGCTAGATACTGCATGAGAATGTCACAAGTAGGACTATGAGGTACCAAAGCTATCTTTTACAACAGTTTGAGTTGGTCAGAGTTATAGCCTTTGCTCTCTTATTTTGAATAGAAAATGGCATTAGTTCTTTAAATATTTGTTTATTTAACGATTATTTAGCAAAGAAAATATTTCATGGAATTATACAATTTGTATCTCAAGATGTCACAGCTCATCTATACAGCATGGCTGTTGTTATACAGGCAGGCCTTGTTTAGCTACTGCCATTTATATTTATGATGCTGATGAAAAAGTAACAATGAGCACTCTTCACATTTACAACCTTCACAGGTCTGTAAAGCAAAGGAACAAATCTTAAGTAGAATCATGGTTTCACTCAGTCACCACTTGCTTAATGACCAAGTTGACAGTCCCAATTACAGTCACTGAACAAGAACTACCTGTACATATTATACTGATGAACTGCTTATAGGAACTACATTAAACAGGTGTCTTTTAGAAAGTAGATATCATTGCAGATATCGTGGGATTAGTAATATTGCATCAGATGTCATTTCACATGAAAATATGAAAATTGAATTGTCTTTCAAAAATAAATTTACATACACTGTTGGTTTAGATATTTTTCTTGTACTTTCTATTCTCTCTTTTTCTTTTAATTTCTGAGTTTAGTTTGTATTATTTTTTATTATTACATGTTTATAAAAAGATCTTGTCAGGCCTTTATTTAACTTAGGCTGCTGTTGTACCAGTATTGCATTAGATTTTGTACTGTGCTTCTCATCAAAGTGATGAAGAAAACTGTGAAAGCTGGCATAGAATATTAAATATAATGAAATTTTTAATAAAATAAATAGCACAACACTATAAAGATAATGAAATAGTATAGTTTCACTATTTACTTCAGGAACTAGATTCTTTAAATTGAGGTAAAAAGAAAAGAAAGTAAAAAGTAAGCCAAATATTATTGAAACAAGCTTCTAAGATTCTTTTGTGGCAGTTTGTGGTAATGGATATGGTGGATAGGATGCATAGAATATAGCCGAACAGATTTCACTTATCTTCTTTTCACATACAATGTAAATGTAGACATCTAAACGCAGACAAACCCACACAGTATTTGGATGTCACTAGCTATGAAAGGTGAATCAATAGTAATGTTGAATCAATAAAAATAGATTCCTTTGAACTGTGGCGCTGGAAATTTTTGTTGAAAATAACTTGGATTTGTAAGAACACCCAATTCAGTCCTAGATAAAGTAAAACCAGATTGCTCATTGGAATCCCTAATTATGGAACCAAAACTAGGAGTAATTGGAGAATATCCTGTTTTTAGGCAAAACTGAAGGCAATACAAAAGAGCCCCCCCCCCCCAACCCCAAAAGATAAAATGGCTAGATACCACAATTAATAATACACAAGGGAACTTTTAAGAATGTGAAAAAACATTTGAGTGCAATGGTTCTGAAAAAAAATGATGTCCATTGTGTCACAAAGAGTTCAGAGTGATTGAACAGATGAATAAGCTTTAGCTTGGCTGTGCAATTGGACTGAAAAAAATTAAAAGACATTAGAGTAGTTAAAGTTTTTTCAGGCTTAATTAAACAATTAGAAACTATCTCTTTAGTTTATAATGCCTGGAAAATTGTCAAGAAAGTAAGCTGATTTTAAAAAAATCTGTGCCTTAGAGAATAAGAAAGAAAATCTGAAAAGAGATTTTGATGTGATATGGTAAATGATGCCTAAGGGATTAATTTTGGTAAATGTGGCAAGAGAAAAATGGCTATTATATGAGTTGAAAATGAAGAAAATGATTTTCCTGCTGTAAAAAACAAGAGTTTTAGAGAGAAATTTGGAGGGATTTCCATTTTTATTGCAATCATATATTAATAATGGGGAGTGTCAAAACTATATAAAATATTTTAGGTAAATGTTGACTTATAACCACATAGTGCTGGTACTGTCGGTAACAATAGCCTTTATTTACTTAGTGATAGATAATTTTCAAAGTTATATTATTATGGTCTTAATTTTTCTATAAACACAAATAAACACAATTATTTGCTTGCACAAATTAAATCATTTTTTTCTGTTAGATCATATTGATTATTCCATCCAAAGTCAAGCAAATCTTTGATTTCACAAAAAAAGAATACACAGGTCCCATTGTCTCACTTGATATACATACCCACTCACACTTGCAAGTAGGAATATGTATATGTGAGTCAACTTAATTGTGTAGTTTAATTATGTAAATTAATTAAAATGTAATTTAATTATGATAAGTTTTAAATCTTCTAGCACACAATATATATATATATATATATATATATATATATATATATATATATATATATATATATATATATATATATATATATATATATATATATAATAAATATATAAATATATAAATAAATAAATGAAAGGATGAATCCTAGCACATTAACTGGAATACTGTTTGCAGAACTGCAATGAAACAGAATATGAAAAAAATATGATCAAATGAATTTAAGAATTTGGGGGTTTTCAGTTTTTGAAACAGCTAACTGTGAAGGTCTTCTCTTTTTATGTTTTAAAACATTTCACTTTCCAACTTACAAAGTCAAGATAATCTTTGCCTTTTGCCCTTCTGCTTGGGAGCCTACTTTCCTGAAGTTTGAAAATAACACGCCTTGACTAAAAATAATAACAATAATAAAGTGCTTCTATCTATGTGAAAATAAATAGCTAGTTTGAGAAATTACCACCAACAAAATATGTTGAACTGCATTCATTTGCTTCCCTTTGTGCAAAAGGTATTGAATCGCTTGCATTTCTTTTTCTTGTCCATCATCAAATTGTTTCCTTGGGGAATATTTTGTCATCTTTGTTTTTAAGTGAAAGTAACTAGTTTAATTCTATAGAATCAAAGAACTACATGTTCCAGAATAAGAAAGAAGTTTTATTCTACAGGTGAGACTTGGAAAATTAGAATATCATGCAAAAGTTCATTTATTTCAGTAATGCAACTTAAAAGGTGAAACTAATACATGAGATAGACTCATTACATGAAAAGCAAGATAGTTCAAGCCATGATTTGGCATAATTGAGATGATTATGGCTTACAGCTCATGAAAACCCCAAATCCACAATCTCAGAAAATTTGAATATTACATGCAATCAATAAAACAAGGATTGTACATAGAACAATATCGGACCTCTGAAAAGTATAAGCATGCTTTGCTCAGTACTTTGTTTGGGCCCCTTTTGCAGCAATTACTGCCTCAATGCGGCATGGCATGGAAGCTATCAGCCTGTGGCACTGCTGAGATGTTATGGAAGACCAGGATGCTTCAATAGCGGCCTTCAGCTCTTCTGCATTGTTCGGTCTCATGTCTCTCATCCTTCTCTTGCCAATGCCTCATAGATTCTGAATGGGGTTCAGGTCAGGTGAGTTTGTTGGCCAATCAAGCACAGTAATCCCATGGTCATTGAACCAGGTTTAGGTGGTTTTGGCAGTGTGGGCAGGTGCCAAGTCCTGCTGGAAAATGAAGTCAGCATCCCCATAAAACTTGTCTGCGGAAGGAAGCATGAAGTGCTCCAAAATCTCCTGGTAGATGGATGTGTTGACCCTGGACTTAATGAAGCACAGTGGACCAACACCAAAAGATGACATGGCTCCCCAAATCAACACAGACTGTGGAAACTTCACACTGGACTTCAAGCATTTTGCAGTGTGTGCCTCTCCATTCTTCCTCTAGACTCTGGGTCCTTGGTTTCCAAATGAGATGCAAAAGTTGCTCTCATCAGAAAAGAGGACTTTGGACCATTGAACAACAGACCAGTTCTGTTTTTCTTTAGCCCAGGTAAGATGCTTCTGGTGTTGTTTGTTGTTCAGGAGTGGCTTGACAAGAGGAATACAACATTTGAAGCCCATGTCCAGGATCCGTCTGTGTGTGGTGGCTCTTGATGCACTGACTCCAGCCTCAGTCCACTCCTTATGAAAGTCCCCAACACTTTTGAATGGCCTTTTCCTGACAATCCTCTCCAGGCTGCAGTCATCCTTGCTGCTTGTGCACCTTTTTCTTCCACACTTTTCCCTCCCACATAATTTTCTATGAATGTGCTTTGATACAGCACTTTGGGAACATCCAACTTCTTTTGTAATTACCTTTTGAGGCTTTCCCTCCTTATGGAGGGTGTCAATGATGGTTTTCTGCACAACTGTCAGGTCAGCAGTCTTTCCCATGATTGTGATTCCTACTGAACCAGACTGAGAGACCATTTAAAGGCTCAGGAACCCTCTGCAAGTGTTATGGCTTAATTAGCTGATTAGAGTGGAACACTTTGACCCTAGAATATTGAACCTTTTCACAATATTCTAATTTTCTGAGATTGTGGGTTTCCGGTTTTCATGAGCTGTAAGCCATAATCATCTCAATTATGACAAATCACGGCTTGAACTATCTTGATTTGCATGTAATGAGTCTATCTCATATATTAGTTTCACCTTTTAAGTTGCATTACTGAAATAAATGAACTTTTGCATGATATTCTAATTTTTTGAGTTTCACCTGTACAGTCAAAGAAAGCAAAACTGTCACCTTTCTCTAGAACTCACTCACTTATTAACCTGCTGTCAATTCAGTACTTGAGTATGAATTCTTATGGTCATGGTGTTATTGTGTAATTTTTTAAATTAATACATGGATTATCAATAAGTTCACTGAAGCATCCAAATTTCATGGGCCTCAATGACATTTGTAAATGTTGGTAAAATTTGCTAACCTTCACTAATTCTATTATTCACTATTATTCACATTTAAAAAAAAAAAGAAAGTAATGTATGGAAAACATTGTGCAATAAACCCAGAGAATCCCTCTGTGCTGATGGATACAAAACAATTTTAGAGAATATTTGCAGTGAGATGAAGAACTCAGCATATTATCTTGCTTTTGTTTATTTATTTTTAGTTGACATATACCTTGCTTTCCCATGAATGATCACTCTCATAGATTCAACATTTAATCACATACCTCCACAACTCTACAACCAAGCAGATTTTAGTTGATTAACTTTAGTTGTCCTGTCAAAGCTGCTGCTTTGTGGGTGTTTGTTGTAGGTCACACTTACTAAATATTTAATTTCCATTCTCCTTGGAGTAAGTAATGCACACTGACCATATATGTGAAGCAATATGAAAATATTGCAGGATAAATTTCTTTCAAACAAATATCCCCAAGAGATCATTTGAAATGGGAACACTCCACAATTCCATAAAACTCTAACCCTAACCATAACCTTAAAGTGTCTACAGTGGACCTCACTCAATTCATAAGAGGTTTGTAAAGGGGCATGAATAAGCGCACCAATGTGCCTACTGTCCCTGTTCTACTGTTTCCATTTATTTGTACTCATTTATTATGTATATACTTATACCCGTTTATATTTATATGTTCATATGTTATGTTCAAACTTACACTTGTTTTCTCATACATGCTTGACAAACTAAGCTAAATAAAATAAATAAATAAACACCCCACAATTCCATGAAATATAAATTGTTTATAAATAGTCCCCAACGTCTAATCAGTAGTTTAGTGACCATTCAAAGTTACAACAGCACCAAAAGAGTGACTAATAATTCGTCCTCATGCTTATGACCATTGCAGCATCCCCGTATTCTCATGATTGCAACCAACTGATTCACAACCAACTCGCATTTATGATGGTTGCAATGTCCTGAGGCACATGTTCATCATTTGCATTTATTCATCTGGCTTCCAACATTCAAAGTCAATGGGGAAGCCAGCCTGGAAGGTCACAAATCATGGTCATGTAATTAACAACTAATTTTCCGGTCCAAATTGCTCTCATAAGTCTTGTATCATGTATCATCACTGGATGCAGCTGAAGTAATGGGCTGGACTACAAAAACAATTGTAAGCAACAGTATTCTATAAATATAGTTACTTTCTAAGAAGTTATCTTTATGAGTTTGTCTTACATATACTTGATTCCCCTTGTTTATAGTCATCTCCTAATATCTTCTCCCAGCTTTATCAACATTTCCGGCATTCTCAGTGTTTTACATTAGTTGATCAGATCCATCGTTTTCCAAGTTCCTTGTAAATAATTGAGAAATTGCAAGTTTGCTTATTCCATCCAATACCACATTTCTGTTACAATCATATATATCCTGCATATTTGTTGATATAATTTTGTAGATTTTGCAAAATTAATTGAACCATACACATAGTATATTTTTATTCAATTCATAGTGGCCTCTGTGATCAATTGTCTTTGGATATTCATGCACAAACATGCACACACATTTTAATACCTTGTCTACTAAAATCTATTCTAAAGCTTAAATGGTAAGAAAATCTCTTTTTTAGTTCAGAAAATAACATGTTGATGTTTATTTGAATCATAAATGTCAGGAGCTTTTAATTATTCAGGTTAATGTGGTTCAAATGATGGGTAAAGCTGGATATTTTAAGAGTTGAAATAGAAAAGATACTCTTAAGATGCTTATGTTTAGCTAGCTAGCCCAGAGGCGTCAAACTCAAGGCCTGTGGGCTGGATCTAGACTGTGGAGTGCTTAGATCTGGACTATGGGACCACCCTGGAAACAGTGAAGGACCAGCCTGCAGTGCCTCTGTCAGTGAAAACGCGGCCCTCCCGAGCTCCATTTTCACTGGCAGAGGGTTGCAGGAGGCCGACCCAGACAAAAACAGAGCCCGTTTTCTCTGGCAGAGTGCTTGGGCCACAGGTACCGTCAACATGAGTGACATCAAGCTGGCCATGTCCACCCTGGCCACACCCACTCTGGCCTCCAAGGTCAAATACAACCCTGATGTGGCCCTCAATAAAATCAAGTTTGACACTCCTGAGCTAGCCTTTCTTTCATTATATATCAATATGCAAAAATATATATATATGTTAATTTAATACCAGAACCTATATGTGTTGTCCTTCCATAAATTGCTAGAAGCCTGCATTCTTAAACATTTGTTCATTAAAGATAGATAATGTGTTCAAGATTCTTTTCAACATTTCTTTCTGGTGTTTTTTTTTTTTTAAAGACAAATTTTATTAGTTTTACAAAACAATACACAAACAAACAAGGCATAATAACATAAAAGATCTTTTCTAAAAAAACCAATAGAACATACAAAATAGTTCCAAATTGTAATATATATATATTTACGTTATCTGTTCAACTTCGTATCTTATCCTAACTTCTCCTTTTCATTCTATTATCCAAATTATATTTCTTGCTAATTAAAATTTTATTGCCTTTCAAAAACAATACACAAACAAACAAAACATAGAACATAAAAACATAAAACATCTTTTCTGAAAGTTGCTTGATCCCGGGTTAAAACTCTTCGCACAGACACAAATTCAAAAATCATATTCACTTTATATACCATTCCATATCTTATTACCATTTTCAATTTTCTATATAGCTTCTTCCCTCTTTTATCTTTCTTAGTTTTATTTTATTTATCTCATCTCAGTTCAATTCATAATAATTATCATTCTTTGTCTGTTCTATTTCCAGCTATCCATTCATCTTTTCTCTTTAAATAAACTTCTCCTGTACACTGATTGGAGTGACGCCTTTGACTCTTTCCCCTAGCTTAATAATACTTAATATAACACTTAACTTATATTGGGATTCTGTTTAGTACATTCTAAAATTACACAATAAATTTTATGAAAAAGGAAAAAACACAACAATAACAAAGAAAAAGCATATAAGACCACTATCAATACCATTAAGAAACTAATCATACATATTAATACTCATTTATATCTTAAGCATTTTATTCTAAATACACATATAAAAACACAATCTTATGTACCTTATAGAATCCCTTTTTTCAATTAAATTTACCCATTGTCTCTAAATGAGTTTTGTTTCTTTAAATCTTGCTTCCCACCATTAAGGCTTCTCATCCCATCCTTTCTCTCTTGCTTATTCTTCTCCTTGCCCTTTTTACCCCTTTGTCTCTCCTCCTCCCTTTTTTCCTTCTGCTTTCCCCCTTTCTGTTGTTTTATAACCTTGTATCCACCTTTCATCTCATTTTTCTCTTTTTTGGTTGTTTTTTCAAGCCTTAAAATCCCCTTTTTCTTTTCCTCTTTCTCCTCCCCCCCCAAATAGAACCATTTGTTCATCAAAGATGGCTTCTTCTTTGTCCCAGTCGTCCTGCTGCGCAGTCAATTTTTCATAAGTGCATACCGCCATTTCTAGAAATTGAAAAAGAGTGCCCAAAGTATCTTTTCCACCTTGTTCTTCTTTTTTATATTTTTTATATTCAATTTTTAGTTCATCCACAAGCAATGCCATCGTGAAGAGAAATTTTTTTTCCAAAACAACCACCCGAGTGTTTTTAATCAAGAATAATTCCCAAAAGTTCCAAAGTCACCAAAGAATCCAAATAAACTATTTCTTTTAATACTTTTTTCTTTCTTCCATTTCTCTTTCTGGGGTTGCTGTTTGATCAAAGAGTTCCAATTAAAACATATCTTTTAGAAGCCATATTAATATTCAAAGCTCTTTAAGATTCTAGGCAATCTCCTCCTTTTTCAAATTCTGCTCCAATTTTTTTTCCTCTCCCTTCCCACTTACAGCAACAATTTTCCTTTGAATGTTCAGAAATCCATACCTCCCATGCGGGTTTTCCGATTTCTTTTAAAATTCTATCGCTGTCACGTTTGGAAGGAGAGTGAAAAGAAAAATAAAAGCTTTTCCTTTAATTTACATTCGCCGCTTGACACATTCTGGAAACGATGTTTCTTTAGCAAATTTCAAATTCCAGGATACTTTCACTGTTACTTGTCCCGGTCAGCAAAGATCACTTTCAATTCTTCACAGCTCCTCCTGCACTTTCTTTTCCCGGCTGAGCTCTTCTATGTGGCGGCCATTGCTGACCGCCGCTCAGCTGCCTTTGGAAAAGAGGGTTTCACTGGCTAGGGAAGAGAGGGTGCGATGTCTCTCGACCCTGCCAGACCCCCCCTGTCTTCGCCACCTTCTACGGAGGTGGCTTAGCCCTGAAGCCAAATGGCTCGGGGCACTCGGGCAGTGAACACAGGCTGGAACCGCGCACAGTCACGGATTCCTGCCTGCTCCGAAGCGCTGCATACCGGAAATCCTTTCTGGTGTTTTTTGATTAATATTTATGTGTTAGCATTTAATGTTACATGGAGTTGCTTCCCAAACTGAGCTATATAACTAATATAACTTATAAAAATATAATAGAAATATATACTCGGGCGGGGGACACACCCAGCTTCCACATAGCAAAATGTATGGTGATATTTCTTCAAAAGTGTTCATATTCAGGGATAATCTGCAATAAATATTTTCAATCTGTAATGTTCAACTGAGTGCAGATACAGAATTTGTTTCTTCCAAGGAAGACATATACAGCCAATTTATCCAGAAGATCTCTTTCACTCTTTTCCTCTGTAATTGATGCTTTCATCCTTTTCACCCTGAATATTCAAGAATGACCAAAATTTGTGCTTTGATATTGCCATTAATTTTCCCTCTCTAATTTCGGCAATTCAAGCAGTTTGCAGCTGATTCCTTTCAGAGTAAGGAGAAGCCAAATTGTCAGTTTCACTTCTAATGGTTCTCTATAGGTTACAGAGGGATAATTTCCAACCCATCAAGTCAGTAACATTTCTCTTACAAGATCTAAAACTCAGGAATCCAGGGGAAAAATAAGAAAAAAACCCCTTCTAATGTGAAATGGACCCACAGAATCTTAAAATAAACACATATACACACATTTTATTTCAGCTGGATTAGCTGACCCAATAATGCTGGAAGAAATGGCAAGGGAAGTCCTCCATCAGAAATACATATGTGGCTTGTTTGTGTTTTCTCTGTTTCAGATTAATAATTTGTTTTGGTGATAGCTATTTCTGTCAAGATTGGAAAGGGTTGTAACTAGTTCAAGTTTTACATATAAACAGCCCAAGGTTTTATCAGTGCCACCATCATGTAGAGCTGGGAACAGGGTGGGATTCTCCTGGTTCGGACCGGTTTGGGTGAACCCTTAGCTCCGATGATCAGCTGGCTCCAAACTGGTTTGCTATGTGGGCCTGACTGATGGCCCCTGTGCTGTACTCACCTATATCCACTCAGCTGATTCATGTGGCAGAGCAATTGCCAGACCTCAGTTGTGTTACTTCTAGTGGTGGAATTCAATTTTTTTTTACTACCAGTTCTGTGGGCGTGGCTTGGTGGGTGTGGCAGGGGAAAGATACTCCCAAATCTCCAGTCAGAGGTGGTATTTGCCGGTTCTCCGAACTACTCAAAATTTCCGCTGGTCAGAACTGGTCAGAACAAAGTGTATTTACAAGATCCTCCTCAAATAAAATGTCTGTAGAAACCTCAAGAAAAGCTGAAATAAGTAGTGATATTTCTCAGGAGCTTCTGCTTATCCCTGAAAAAAAATGTGATAAGAAGCTCAGGTGAAGTAAGAGACACCTACATTATTTATATTTGTTTAAATGTTTAGTAGCTACTATATACTTAACTTAGAAGGGATAAACAAACATTCTACTCACATTTCTTGTTTCTACAACATTTACTAATTTGCCACTTTAGCTCCACTTTAACCCCAAGGTAAAATAATTCTTTAAAGATATAATAATTCTTTCTTGCTCAGTGTATCTTTAAAAAGAGCAGCACTTATATGGACCATTTCTCTTGGTTATATTGTAATTATAATCTATGGTTTTGATATGACTTTAAAAAGAAACCTTTATGTTAAAAAAAGAATCTGGTCATCACACAAAGAACAATAGCTAAGAATAAGTGTGACAAATAAATAGAATGTGATAATAGCAAGCCATAATATAACATAAACCATAATGACTGGGTTCTGACATTATGTGAAACCAATTTTCTTGGTGAGATGTATGCACCCAGTGGACATAAGGCAACTGCCAGCTTTACAAATAGATCAGATGCCATGTAAGTCTAAACCAATGCCATAAAAATCTAAAACTATTCTTATTAGAACAACTACTGTAACAAAATCTTGTAAATCTAAATGTGCTTTCCTCCTTCCTCCCTTTATCTTTCTGTGTACTCAAAGTGTACTCAAAGTACATTGAAATATTTGAGTAGTTATTTCCATACTTGGAAGGTAACTTCACTCTGATTTATCATTTAATTTGGGAGCTACCTTTGAGGAGACTTTGGAAGCTGCTCTCAAGAAACCACCATATCTTCATATTTTCCTAAGTTTAGCAGTTCATCTTTTCTTCACATCTTTTCTTTATTGGATGACGAAGATAATAGAAATAGCTAGCCTATATTTTTCATTACAAGCCTTCTTATTAAGTCTGACAATATATTATGGTAGCTTGATGTGTTCCAAACAGATTATAAATGTTACAAATTGTTTCAGGCTTTACCTGAAATTCATCAGTTAACTCTAAAATATAAACAAACAGTGTGTAAACAAACAGATAAAAATAAGAAAGCAGTGCAGAACAAAGAAATTATAATAAACATGAAAGCGTAGCATGAAGTACTTTGAAGACTGGTAGCATTATACCAATGCTCTGCAGTTTTTTAGACTTCTGGTTCCAAGACAGAAGTTTAACCTTTTATTAATGTATATATTGCAGGAATGTTGTTGATGACCTTTGAAACATTATAGATTTAGACATAGGCTAATTTAGGCATTATATTTTTCCATATGAGCTTACCTGCACTTTGAGACATAATGGAAAGTCCCTTTTATATGGTGCAGATATTATTGATGTGAAGAAGAAAGGGTTTTCTTAATTGTCCCAAAGGTGCTTTTCCAAAAGGCAACTCAAATTTGTTTTTCCTTGAAGAATTGAAGAAGCTTCTTAGATGAGAAGCAAAACATCTTCAATGAAAAATCTAGTTGCTTTTTTAAAAAGTACCTTGACCTGGATGACTAAAAATATCCATAGACATTTAATCTTCATAATTGTTACACATAATTGTGGAATTTCCTGCCTTAGGAAGCCAACTGAAGATCTGATTGGAGAACATATTTTTTTCCATGGGAAATATAAATCTTTTTATTTATTTATTTGATTTGTCAATCGCTTACAAGATAATAGGTATAAGGATAAACATAGTTATGAATACATGAAATGGATACATATAAGAAAAATAAAAAGAAACAATAGGACAGGGACGGTAGGCACGTTGGTGCACTTATGCACGCCCCATTTATTATATTTATTACATTTATTTACATTATTTATTATTTATTTATTTACTTTATTTATTTATTGTTGTTTATTATTTATTTATTTATTTATTTATTTACATTTAGTGTGGTTTATTTAGACTACTGTATATGCCTGCTTAATGTTATGAAAATGTGTGTGTATGTGTGCGTGTGTGTGTCTGTGTGAATGATGAAGTTTATCTGGTGAGAATTCTGAACATTGTTAGTTGTCTTGAATGGTACCTCAAAAACAGAACAATATGACAGAAATGAATATATAAACAATGTGTGCACATAATATAAGCTTCCCAGTACTTCAGCTCCTAGTTTAGTGCAATACTGCACAATTAACATTGTGTGGCATTTTTAAAAGATGGGCATCTTACAGGTTTTTAATACAGTTTGACTGTTACTTGTGGCTCACATGAAGTACCAGTCAAGCTGGAATTTCCCAAAACTAAGAGGAAAACAATGACCAATTGCTATTGAGTTATATTGTATGTGTTCTTTATTCTTTCACTTGAAAGCTGAGATTAAGTGATAGACACATTTGCTATTGAATTGAATTAAAACAAGTTTTAACTTATACCTATTATCTTGTAAGCAATTGACAAAAATAAATAAATAAAATAAAATAAATAAGTTGGGTTATAGACTATTCTATCAACAGCAGTTTTAATTTTGTTTCCTTTTGTTTTTGTATTCCTGTCCTCTTGTTCAAATGGTTTGAATTTTCCATGAATCATTGCTAGGAGAGATGGATATACTATACTAGGCATGCAAGTGTATTGAACAATTTCATTTTTAAACAGCAATAACAATTAGGTTAATTTCCAATAGTTGCCAACATTCAATTAACACTTACTTATTAGCTTTGGTTTCTTTCTCGTATTTACTTTAAAAATTTGATGTAACACTTTTTTGGCATTCTAATTATGCAACTAACATTTGGATATTTTTTATTTTTATCATGTCTTTATTAATAACTCAAGGCAGTGAGCACACTTAATACTCCTTTCAATAACCCTATGAAAGTGGATTGGCTTAGGGTAGTTTTAAACTGGGAGATATCCTGTGTAAATATGGGCCATGGAAGTAAAACAATTCATACTTTTATTTTTAAAACAGGACTCAAACAAATTAGATAATTCATCCTCAACATTTCATTCTTGCATTGTTTTAAATAGATTGATTAGAAGAATATGTGATCAATTATTAGCTGAAAATATTCAGTGGTGGTTATGACACAACTGATTAGATTTTAATACATAGATTTGAGGTAATATATCATTATGGATGGCCTAGTGGTAAAGACACTCATGTCCCACCTGGAAGATTCAGACTTCAATCCTAGATAGCAGTAGTTGTTTCTCTCTTGGTTCAAAAGGAACAAATATCTACTGTGAACTCCACATGGTGTCAGGAAGGTCATCTGATCAGTAAATGCTCAGTTTCATCCAGTTGCCCAGACTTTACCCCAATTAAGGGATTACAAGGTTGTAGAATTTTACAGAATTATGTAATTTGTGTCAGTTTTGTCTCACAATTTTCCCCCCACCAGGTGTTTATAGTCAAATGAGTCTGTTCACTTCTCAACCATTGGTTTTGTGAAAAGGTATGAAGTATAGAATGTACCTGATTCACATTTGTTTTTTCCAGCAGATTAGAAATGATGGATTTAATGAGGCTCTCACAGGCTGCAGTTCAAACTGTAACAACTTCATTTTTTAAATGGATATCATCAACATAATTATTGCACAGCTTTATTACCATAATTAAGTAATTCCAGGGGGCCTCTATTGGGAAAATAATTGCAGTAATAAAATTGCTTTGATTTGTTTTTTGTTTTTCAAAGATATGGTATATCTAGAAGCCTTCCTTCCTTCCTTCCTTCCTTCCTTCCTTCCTTCCTTCCTTCCTTCCTTCCTTCCTTCCTTCCTTCCTTCCCTCCTTCCTTCCTTCCTTCCTTTCTCCCTCCCTCCCTCCCTCCCTCCCTCCCTCCCTCCCTTCCTTCCTTCCTTCTTTCCTTCCTCATAGCAATACATAATTACTCATACTACATTTGGCTGTTCAAGTTAAATGTGACAACAAAATATCAAGAACATGTTGCTATTTGAATTGATGTATAAGACATTTGACCCAATATTTCTTTTAGAAAGGAATCTTTATTCCTCTCTCATATTTTATAGATAGAGCTGTACTTAGAGAAAGAAAACTTACTTAGAATTTTAAGTATTCAACGTTATTTAAGTTTAGTTCTTGGCTTGCTAACTCTTTTAGAAGTTATTAGTATAGTGCTGAATCTTGCCGCCAGTTTTGAAAACATTTTAGTCCCTGCAAACGAAGTATTTTGTTTTTCTGCTTCTATTTAAGAACATGGAAGAATATCGTTGAAAATTAATGGGTAGTGGAGGGTGAGGGAGAAATAGAATTTTTGCATTTTATTAAGTACATGAGGTAGGTGAGGGGTTCTCTTTTATTTAAAAGTACTTCTACTTCTTTAAAATAAATAAACCTACCATATGAGGCCCTCCAGAAAGATCAATCCAAGAGTTCTGCAGAGAAGGCAAGCTCATATATGTCTTTCTTATTGACTTAAAGGATGGACTACAGAATAATCTTACCAGGTTGGTAGATTACACAAAGCTAGAGGGGTTGGCTAATAGATTAAAAGATAAAATCAGCATTCAGAATAATCCAAAAAGCCAGTAGGATGATGTTTAATTGTGATAAGCATAAAATCCAGTATTTCAAAAAGAAAAATCAAAGAAACAGATTCAGAAATAGATCAGGTTAGTTTTTAAAACAAACATAAACAAACAAAACATAAAAACATCAGGCCATCTTCCATATATGTACATACAGTGTGCCGGTTGGTTTACAAATTGTTTTGTGCTTCTATTTCGTAGTCTTCAATTACAATTACATTGTATATGATCTCGTATTTTCAATCCAATATTAAATACATTGGTATCATTATTAATCATTTGACTATACTTTTATTCATTCATGCTTTAGGAAATAATCATATTTTACTTAATTTGTTTTATGACAATTCATATTATCATCCCAAATCTATCCTAAAACCATTTTGTAGATATAATAAGAAAAAAATACATCTTTACATATTTAGTATTTTCTAAAAGTCTACATATTTCGTTACTATACTTTATTGTCTAACCATTGATAGAATAGATCCCAAATTTTATAAAATTGTTTATCATCCTGTTCTCTAATTTCAAATGTCAATCTGCTCATTTCAGCACATTCCAATATTTTCTTAATAATTTCCTCCTGCGATGGTGTTTTCTCATTTTTCCAGTTTTTAGCAAATACAATCCTAGCCGCTATTAATACATTTACAATCAGGTATTTCGAGTCTTTGCTATATGTATCAGGTAAAATTCCCAATAAAAATATCTCTGGTTTCAAATCTATATGTTTTTTTGTCATTTTTTCCAACCACATGTGGATTTTAGTCCAGTATTTTCTAGCATCCGCACAAGTCCACCACATATGGTAATATGAGCCAGGTGTCTGATGACATTTCCAACATTTTTCGGATTTATTCTTGAACATTCTTGCTATTCTTGTTGGGGGAAAGTGCCACCTGTAAAACATCTTATACAAATTTTCTTTATATACTGTTGACATTGTCATTTTATAATTTTGAGACCACAATTTTTGCCATTTCTCTAGATCAATCCCATATCCAAAATTCTTCCCCCAAGCAATCATAATTTCTTTAACTTGTTCTTCTTCTAGTTTAATTTCTAATAAATATCCATACAATTTTTTAATCACCTTTTCATCAGTACCTGTCAAAATCTTATCTAAATCAGTCAGTTTATCATAGAAACCTTCTGTTTTAGAATCTTTATCATACCTTGAATTTTTTGCTCATATGAAAACCAATTCATCTTTATACCTTGTTCCTCTAGTTTTTGTATAGATTTAAGTTAACCCTTTTCATTCAATATTTCACCATATCTAACTGTTTGTTCCTTTTTGTATATTATAGGATAAGAAAATTTTAAAAAAATTAAAAAATAAAATAAAAAATAAAAATAAAATAAATAAATAAATAAATAAATAAAAAATAAATAGATCAGGTTAAAGAGAACAAACTTGGGTACTAGCAAAGAGCAACTAACTTGAGTAAATAATGGATTCAGTTGAAAACAATGTTGGGCCACATTGACAGAACTGCTTTGTATATCAATGGTTGTATGATCTATGTATATTACCTATGCTAAAAAAATAAATAAATCTGCTTCCTGGCTATGGGAAATAATATATACCGGTATTGCTAACTGATGGCCAGCTGAGACCAAATACCAGTTGTTCTTTAGGATTCAAAGAAAATACTCTCAAACCACAGTGAAATGCCAGAAAGGCTTATATTGAAAACCTGTTAAGAGAATTAACAGAGAAAGATATATCAATTCATATCCATTCAATTTTCCAAGAATGACAGTAGAGGAATTCCCTAGAATCCAGTAGTTGCATATCACTGGCTTTAACTGAAGTTGAAATTGTACTACCTTTTTATACTAGAAAGAACCAGGGAGCATAAAACAAAGCAACTGAAGATCGCTTGGCAATACATGTTTTCAGGAACTTGATCATAACTTTAGGCAGTGAAATCTGTCTAGCACATTTATAGGAAAGGCAGGTCTCTGGCAGATAGTACCCAGAATATCTGATGATATATCTTGTCAATAACTTGGAAATCCTGATAAGCAATCCTTTTGGTGGTCTATAACCACATAAAAGTTGATTGATTGATAAGTGATCCTCATCCAGCGTAAACTTGCAATAAATCATAAATATAAATAAATATGGCCAGCAGTGTGATGCAGTTGCGAAAAAGCCAACATATTTCTAGGCTGCATTAACAGGATAATTTGAAGTATTAATACCACTTTATAATGGTATTGGAATACTATATCCAGTTTTGGTTGACACAATGTAAAAAAGATGTTGAGACTGTAGAAAGTACAGAGAAGACCAACAAAGATGATTAGGGGATTGGAGGCTAAAACATATAAAACGTTTGCTGGTATGTCTAGTTTAATGAAAAGAAGGACTAGGGGTGACATGATAGCAGTGTTCCAATATTTCAGGGGCTGCCACAAAGAAGAGGGAGTCAAGCTATTCTCCAAAGCACCTGAAGACAGGACAAGAAGCAATGGTGGAAACTAATCAAGGAAAGAAACAACCTAGAACTAACAAAAAATGTCCTAACAGTTAGAACAATTAATCAGTGGAACAACTTGCCTCCAGAAGTTGTGAATTCTCCAACACTGGAAATTTTTAAGAAGAGATTGGACGACCATTTGTCTGGAATGGTATAGGGTTTCCTACCTGAGCAAGGGATTGGACTAGAAGACCCCCAAGATCCCCTCCAACTCTGTTATTCTGTTCTGTTCTGATCTTTATACTGTCTGAATCTCCTATTTTTCCTGGCCCTTGACAGTAATCTGGCCAATTGTCCATTAATGGAAATGTGGGAAAGATAAGCTAGGTATTCAATGTGGGCTGGACTTAGATCTCTTGCGGGTGTGAAGGGACTCATTACTTATGACATTTTTGATCGTTCCCTCAGGTTTAGCATGGTCATCTCCTACCAGTGGTGGGCTGCTGCCAGTTTGGACCAGCTCGCCCGTATTGGTAGTTACAATCACTGCCCATCTGCCCCGTGCTATCCTGTCCTATATCTCTGGCTCACTGGTTCCACCCACGCAGCCCAACTGCTTTCCATGCCTCACCCACTCTACTCACCACAGCTGCCATGCACAGGAAAACTCAAATTTTTTTTGCAGAAAGTCCCTGCTTTTTGCAGCCACGGACAAGTAATGTGGGTGCGTACACCCACACTCACATTTGTTGGCGAACCAGTTGTTACAGTATGTGCAGCCCATGTCTCTCTCCTACATCCTTTGCTAAGAATATTTGTGAGGCAGTTATTGTTCTACCCCCTCACCACACTTAGCAAATTTTAGATTAGGAAGTTGGTGTTGTCCCCTTTATCTTTATTATTTCAAAAGGGAATACAGATAAGCAAAAAAGATCAATTAACACTACAACGATAGAATCTGCAAAGCTTGCCAAGTAAATTCTAAGCACTTGTGTGTAGGAATTTGTAATCCAAAACTTGCTAAATTATGCTGACAAAATAATCCTTTCTACACAGATGTGCACAAGGAAAAAAAGGGAGTCCGTACCACTTCCTCCCCAATCTTCTGTGCTAATTAATACAATTTGTTTAGTACAAGTTAGTCAAGCTACATCTGAAGTAGAGATAATTGAGCACCACTTAAAAGGGAGATGGAAAACCTAACGTGGGTTCAGGTGGTAAAAAACTGGAAACCATCCATTTTGAAAAACAATTTAAACATTTACCTATTAAGCAGTTAAAAAGTTTAACTTGTAAAAAGAAAGAACTAAAAGAAGATATGAAGCCACTCTACTAATACTTAAAAGCTGTTGTTGGCTGGGGTGGTGGTGGTGGTGTAATTCCCTCTACATAGAAGCATGAGAACAGGATAAGGACTTGTGGATTGTGGGTCTCTTCCAAATCATAATAATACATTCTAAACAAAAAACTAGTCTTTATATTCAAATGTCCTTTACAACAGTATTATTTCTTAAATGATTAATGTGATTAAAATGGCCATTAAATGTTCATACATATAAAGCACACATATATGCAGAGTTTTGAAGTACATAAATAAAGGGTTCCTAATCTCACTCTTTAACATAATTACTTATTATTTCTCACAAAACACTAATGA
Source organism: Notechis scutatus (assembly GCF_049901735.1). Taxonomy (NCBI): domain Eukaryota; kingdom Metazoa; phylum Chordata; class Lepidosauria; order Squamata; family Elapidae; genus Notechis; species Notechis scutatus. The sequence goes on from NC_142011.1 coordinate 29,741,888, forward strand.
ATACTGTATAGGTATTTTGAAAAGGTGATATAGTGCTCTACATCAATTTGAAAAAAAATAAGACTGGACAAATTGTTTGCAATTTATTTTTGAATATGTAGCAGTAGCAAATACTACAAGAAAAAATTATTGAGAATTTGCAGTGTTTTGAATTTGAAGGCAGGTATAGAGGAATGAGCATAATACCTCTGTAACTCATTAAAATCAAATGAATATATTTTGGGGATCATGAAAATATTTTCAGGTATGAAGAGGAACAGTATACATTTATATACCATGGAAAATTTGAATTGCTGTAAAGAATTACAGAGAAGCATTGTGTTTGTCTGTCCACATGTTCTGAATCACTTTTGGATTTGAACCCTTCACAATCCCAATTTATTGAGTTGCCACTTTTATTCTTTCTCACCCAACAGAACCTTGGAAAGAAATTTGGTAAAGGGCTTGGAAATCTTTCCATCTGCTTGTCAGTCACCAGAACAATTCTTTAAAAACTGAACAGAAGGGAGATAAAGCTGATGTGGCAGTTAAGGTGCAGGCAGTAAAATTAAACGGGAGAGGGATGGAACTATTATTAAGGGTTTGGAGGAAAATTCCATAAATCATAAACCTCATGCTTTCCCTGCATTTTTAAAATCTGGGCAACCATGCTCAGCTGCTACTTAACCATGCTGAGCTGCTACTTAAATGTAGATTCCACTAGAATCTTTGAATTAATTTTCCTTGATGGGTCCAATGAATTGCATTGCAGTTTTTGTTTCATCTGCCATATCAGTTAAATAATGTGTACATGTGTGTAAAATGCACACCACTTTAGAATATTGGCCAAAAATTGCTATCAGTACATAACTTAAAAGACATTGTTAAAAATTTTATCTCGGTAAGCACAAATTATAAAATTGATTCAAAACCCAAGCTGGAGATTAAAAAAAAAATTAAGAGAAATATAATATAGTGATAATATATAGTAAGATTATGTTTCACTCTAAATGTCTCAATAAATTTGGATATTCTTCATGGTAAAGGTAAATTAAGAATTGTTAGGCTGATTAAAATATGGCATAAATGTTCCTGTCACCAATTTAAACCTACAAGACTAGAAGTTGCCATTAAATGTTCAATTACATTTAATTTAATCAAGTATTCTTAAGGGGAACCTTAACACGAGGTAACTATGCTTATGTGTGTTATTCTGTAGCTCTATTTTTAGAAGCTTAAGGTCCAATGGTGATAGATAACACTTCAAGTTATATGCATTTGCAAAAAAATGTCTTACAGTTTTACATTTCCCAATATAACTAAATTGAAAGGAAAAGGTATGTGAACTTTTCATTTTCTGTAATTCCTAATGATCCACCAACTTGTATTTGAAACCGCAGTGTTACATCATACATTTCTGTACTGAAAATGAAGCACTTATAATTGGATTCTCACTACATATTCTTGTTATTAAACTTTTGCCATTAAATCACACTTTTGAAAAGTTCGGTTTTTGCTAGTTTAACAGGTACTTGCGTATGAAGTTACATGTGGAAGAAAATTATTTGCTGTGCCATGGAAGAGATGTGTCCTTTTATTGCTGAATTCAATTTTCCAATTAAATAAGGACTGCAGGCAAGGCTTTATAGTATAGAACTACTTGGTAATGTACACAGTTTCCCCTTATTACTGTAGTTGGTTCTGCTTTGTTAATAAATTATACTGAATGTTTAGCATGAAGGTTTTCAGAAACAAATATGCAATTTTTTTGAAATCCATTTTTGAAATCTAAAACCAATTGTTGACCTGGATGTTATATTAAATTATTTGGTGTTTCTTTACATTTCTGCAAGTCTGGAGGCTTATATAATTGCTCATGTTTTCTCCTTTGAAGACATCTGAGCACCATAGTTTTGATTTTAGTGGGTTGTGGTTATATTTAGAGTTGATTCTGTTAGTGATGTGTCTTTACTGAATTGTCTTGTTACTTACTGTGCCAACTATTGTATTATTTTGTAAGTCTGAGCTATTAGCAAAAGATTCACCTAACCTCTAGAAGGCACATTTATTTACTATACACAGGCTGTTGACCTTCTGATCAACAGGGTATCTTCAGGCATCTTCTTGGCTGAATTTTCATTAAGGATGTTCATTTTATTTCTCTGAATCCAAATTGTATGGAAGAGTGGATAATTTAGAAGAGTTTTTCATTTGTTCAATCCAGTGTGGAAGAGACTAAGAACACATTTGTACTTTCCAGTTGTTCTGTCTCAAGAATGGAACAGTAATCATTTAGGTCAGGAATGTATATTATTCTGTACACGTATCCCTCCTTGAACAAACGCAACCCCTGGATGCATTGTCCTGTCAGTTTTAAATTACTCTTTCCCCTCTTATTTCATCTTGAGTACTCTTCTATGTTTTGTCTGGTGAGTTCATTGTAGACTAACCAAGTAGTTCATTGGTGACTTTGCAGAGTGTTGTGGTCCACTGGCAGCCTGCAAAGCTGGCAGCAGAGTTGAACAGTGGGGAAGAACATGGGCCAGTTCTAGAGTCTGGGGAAGAGCTCGGACGAGGGATTTCTGTCTGACACAGAGATCGGACCAGGGCCATCTGAGAGTTATGTGCTGACTCCAGAGCCTCCAGAATCTGACATCAGTGAGGCAGAGGAACAGGGGGAGCCTGTTCCCAGTGCGTGCTTTCGCTAAGTTACTAGAAGGCAAGAACAGTTAAGACAAAAGGGGCAACTTGGGAGTAAGGCTTGGAGAAGATTGGTCATTCCCATAAGACTTAAAGGAGGAGCAAAGGGACATGAGCTTTTGCAGGAAGCAACTTTGTTCATTCTAGTCGGTTTAAAATCTGAAGCTCTGTGTTGTCTTTGTGCTTCATTTGGCCTTGTACATCTAATTGGCAATTAAGTCATTGGCAGCATTTCAAGGGAGATAAAGGTGGGAGCTTATCAACCTTATCCCACATGGGGGTATATGGCAGACTTCTGCTGGATTATTCATAAATTGTTTGGGACTCATTACGGGCTGTGAATGCATATAATTCACAGCCATTGAAATAATAATAAAAAAAGATTTTTGGGAACAGTGTGTGATTATTACTGTCTCAGGAAGCCTTGGTCAGAACACAGAGAAGGAAATCCTCTGACCTTACTCAGTGTTAGTCATGGTACCAATGATAGTACTAATGGTGAAAACACTTGCCTTCAAAATAAATATGATATATATAATTTTATGAATGAAGGTGAATGTATGGGTCCAGGGATAATATTGCAGGATCCAATCTGAGTTGGTCACCGGGACCAGAGGTTTTGTCTTCTGATCTTTTGGACTCCTGCTGGAGCCCATATTCAGTTCCCTGAAGATAGACTCCAGCACGAGTCCAAAAGCTCAGAGGACAACATCTCTTGTCCTATTGACCAACCCAGATTGGATCCTGCAGACATAATTTTAATTACGATTTTTCTTTCCTTGAGCTAGTTGCTTTCCCTTTGTGTGTGTGTGTGTTTAAACATTTTTTAGATTATAGAATAAAATACAAAATATAAAACTAAATAGAAAGACACAGTGGGGGGGAGGGGAAAGAGAAGTGAGGGAGGATGGGGAAAAAGGAAAAAAGAAGCCGACTCCCTCTGTTGCAGTAAAATAAAGGATTACCATCGAACCACAACTTTTTTACCTTTCCATAATAATATAAACTAGCTATTTCTATAAAAATAAATCAATCCAATTGGTAAAACCCAAAATCAAAGTTTCATTTTTTTTCACCTCAAGCACAAAGTCCAGAAGCCATGTGACAATAAAGGTACTTATATTCTTTAATCAGAATGGTCAATCTAGCCAATTCTGCCAACTCCATCGGCTTCTGTAGCCATTCGTCCATGGTGGGAATTGAAATGTCCTTCCATTTTTTTGTGTACGGTAGTCTTGCTGTGTCAACAGAACTGGCCGCTTTTCCTAATTCATTTTTCCATTTCAATTTGAAAAATAGAAAGACAATAAAATGCTAGAATTTATATTTTTTTAAAAATCCTGAAAAAGTAATTTTTTTAAAAAAAACCTTTCTGCTAAGTATTAAACTTGGAACCTTCTATTTGCAAGGCAAGTACAATAATCATTCTAATGTAAAAGTAGTTCTGTTAGACTATTAGAAACCAAAGCTAATAGAAATAAAAAAGAAGTTAAAAGAAGTATGACTATAACTTTGTCACTTATATCTTTATGATCTATATTGACTGTTTTCTAGTATTATTTGATTGCTTATTGTACCCTATGACTATTATTAAGTTGTACCTTATGATTCTTGACTCTTGAACAATGTATCTTTTCTCTTATGTATACTGAGAGCATTTGCACCAAGACAAATTCCTTGTGTGTCCAATCATACTTGGCCAATAAAGAATTCTATTCTATTCTATTCTATTCTATTCTATTCTATTCTATTCTATTCTATTCTATTCTATTCTATTCTATTCTATAAGAAATTAATAATGTTTTTATTAAAGCTGGTTATTGCATTTGCATCGGTGTTCATTTTGAAGCCTTAGCTTTGCATATATAAGCTCACTTTAATTTATATATGCAGTATATGTGCATAAATATACATATCAGTAAGATCTACCTTCAAGGAAACAACAACAATAACTGGCAATTGCTTTACTAGAAGAGAGAGTTCTTAGCAGCAGGGGAATTTTCCAGAAGGAGGCCATAGTAACAACCTGCTATCCAGATTGAGTTGTCAAAATATCTGAGTCTGGTCAGGATGTTTATTTATTTTTATTTATTTATTTATTTGATTTGTCAATCGCTTATAAGATAATAAGTATAAGTATAAACATGAGTAAGAATACAGAAAATAGGTACGATTAAATGGGGATATTAGGACAGGGACGGGAGGCACGATGGTGCATTTATGCATGCCCCTTACAGACCTCTTAGGAATGGGGTGAGGTCAATAGTGGATAGTTTGAGGTTAAAGGAGAGTCGGGGTTTGAGGATGTAACTACAGAGTCAGATAGTGCATTGACCACTCTGTTGCTGAAGTCGTACTTTCTGCAATCAAGTTTGGAGTGGTTAACATTGAGTTTGTATCTGTTGTGTCCTCTTGTATTGTTGCGGTTGAAGCTGAAGTAAATATGAATGTTCTTAAATATGTTAAATATGAAGTAAAAGTTAATGTTCTTGAGGTTACAGAGGGCATATGAACAGTGGTTTCTTGATTTGGATTTTGACTCATTATGAAGAGGTTTCCCATGAACATCATCATCATGCTGCAAAGTGTGTCACCAAGGTAGTGGCAGCAAATGGAAGAAGGGGAAATATATTAGTCATCTACAAGAAAGTCATTTTGGAGTTGGAAAAGAAAGCTACTAGGTTCAATGACTTTTGGAAGTTGACCAGCATTTGTCATTCTAATCATAGCATGTCGAAGGGAAGAAAGATTATTGGCATTTAAAAGATAATGAGAGGGTCTTAGTTTTACCATTCAGTCCATAGTGATGCTCTTCCACATTGACATTTCCATTCCAAGTATTTTCTGAGCTGTTTGGTAGTTCATCTTGTGACTGAATCATTTTATGGAGACCTTTTGATTCCTCTTATATTTCTGTCTGTTTCTATCCATTGCACTTTTTCATTCCTCTTTTATTCCCTCTGGGAGGGGCCATTCACCATCCACCTGTGGCTTTACTCCCAAGTCGACCCTTGTTCTTTAGCTGTTCCCTTCTTCTGGCAGCTCTGCGCATACACACACTGGGATCAGGCTCACAGGTTCTTCTACCTCACTGATGTCCAATTCCAAAGCCAGCTGATAAGTGTCAGACGCCCTGGCCCCAACTTTGCCTCTGATGCAGAGCACTCGTCAGAGCCTTTCCCAGATTCCAGGATTGCCTGAATCTGCTGGAAGCTCTGCTGGCGGACCACAACAGTGTTTGTCTGCAGATTTTATCCATTTTTCTATATATTTTTCCATTTTAACATATTTGTTTCTTCTTTTTTATATTAAAAAAAATAAATGTGAACTGTTCCACAAATCATACTAGACGAGATCAGCTTATTTTTAGACTCCAGATTCTGAATTAGACTGTGTCATCTCTGCACACTACTGTTGTATTGCTCTCATTACGATTTTGTTTTTTCCTCAACAAGCATTTGGAAATGGAGAAATGAATCTTTCCAATCTATATTCCATATGTGTTCACTAAGAAATCTGGCTCAATTCTGTTTTCCTATGTATAGAAATGAGACTTAAGTAGCATACATTTTCTCAAAATAGATATTTTGAATGCCTTTTCCCAAAATATGCATTTTCATTTGCAAGTTTACAGATTTTTTTTTCTTTAGCTAAGAATTCATATAATTAAGACAAAGCTGTTATTTTGGAATTAAATTTATTCGGATTCAGATTTTTGTCACACGAAGCAGAAGTTAGATTGGTTCACACAAAAATGGAAATTGAGTGATATTTTGTTTTGTTTTGTAATTGTTTCTGCCAGCATGTTGTTATTTGTTTGTTTTCAGATATCATTTTACCCAGTTTCCATTTATTTTCTGGTTTATAATTGGCTAGCTGTGGGGAAGAAAAGTGGAAGAGAAATGTCAATAAAATAGTTCTGTTTAGGCATATATTAATGCTTTTGTTTTTAGTTTCATATTGGCTTTATTTTGCAAGTAAATTAATGTGCATTGCTCTTATCTGAAATCCCTATTGTTCCTCCACAGAGCTGAATTGCTGCTTGCCATTTTTTCTTCTGTTTATTTCCTTTTTTCTGGGTTTACATAGATTGGAATATTTTAGATACTCAGTTTTATAGTTTATGGGTCCTGCTAAAAAATATCTGAATGGGATGCTGGGTTCATTGTGAATATTGAGGCCTTTTTATTTTATATGGTTAAGAGCAAAAATTATTTAATTGCCTGAACAATGAACTTGTGTCATGTAATACTGAAATATGGCCAGATCTAATCTGATGATCCTGGCATTATATTTCCTGCAATTTGTCAGCAGCTGCTTTTGGCTAGGAGAATTTTGAAGAAAAGGCTCTCTACAACAATCTCTTATGATGGATGAGGTACAAGTAGCCATTTTAAATCTTTTTCCTTGAAAGGTTAAAAGATTTTGTTGTAGAGAAAATTAGAATTATGTATTGGAAAGAAATGGGGGAAAGAAATGGGCTAAAGTGATGGAAAGGAGCATGTTTCAGCCATAAGAAGCTATGAACGATTGTTTCTTACTCTGGTTGTGAACAGATGACAACCAAAAAAGTTATTAGCTTGTTTATTGTTCTTATTTTTACTTCCACTGCAATACTGAGAGATTTTGTCTGTCAAGCCCAAAACTGACATATGCCTAGCAATTTTATTTAGCCTTATTATATATTCCTTTTCTTTCTTTCTCTTTGCTGGTTATGGGGGGAAGGATTTCAGGGTTGCCACATTCTTAAGATGAAAGGAGTGGAGATAGAGAGAGATGTTTAGGCTAGGCGGTTCTTCTTCCCATGGGAACAAAAGCTGACCATGCTGAGACCTGGAGGTGAAGATTGATGACTTCAGGAAATGTTGATTTACTTCTATTGGGGAATGTGTCTTTTGGGGACTATTTCTAACTCCCAATATTATACGGTATAATTCCAGGTTGATACAAATCTATAATCAGGTAATTTTTTACTCTAAGTTAAACATAACATAACTGATATATAACCCTAAGTTTACCAACAAATACAATAGTACTACAACCTTAAACAAATCTAATTATTCAATCAACTTTAATTCCAAAATAGTTATTCATAATTATCAAACAAGATTATGAATATAGCTTTTGTTGGTGTTTTAAAGTACACATTTATTTTTTTGTTTTGCCCCAAGTTTGGAGAACTAAAATGTTGGGACTTGATATGTATGCCATGGATCAGATATTTAAAATGTAAGATAACATCCTTATGTTTCTAAATAGAAGTATTAAATACCCAAGTGGAATCTCTGTGGATCTGGAAAAGACTTCATCCAAATCATAATAGTATCAGTTGACTCTAGTCACTTGTACAGGAAATGCAGTATAGATTTAAAAATAAAACAAGCCCAATAGTGTTATGAGCAAACTTTTTTTTTTAATCAGGAAGGAGACAGATGAATTAAGATCTTAGAAAGTCAGATCTAAGAAACTTTATAATTTGGTCTTCCCTTTTTATTATGTCAAGCAACAAATCCACATGACATGCTTTGGCATGCTTTGTGCAGTTGTTGTGAATTGTCTGGAGGGAATGCGATGACTTGGTGGTTAAAGATGCTGAGCTTGTTAGCTGGAAAGCTGACAGCCTGGGTTTGAGACCTGAATGCCATGTAATAAGGCAAGCTCTTATAATTTGGCCAGCTTCTGTCCACTTAGCAGTTCAAAAGTATGCTAATGTGAATAGATAAATAGGTATCAATTTGGTGGGAAGGTAACAGTGTTCCAAGAACTTTGGCATATAGTCATGCTGACCAAATGGCCACACAAATATCTGTGGACAATGCTGACTCCCTCAGCTAAGAAAGGGAAATGAGTACTGCCTCCTAGAGTTGAACATGATTGGACAGGGGAAACCTTCACCTTTACCTTTAGTGAGTTGTGTAGATAATTTTCTGTTTTTTAATTATATTATGAAATCTAGCACCTTAAACTCTTTTCAAACTGTAAAAAATGCAAATGCAGACTTGGGCTTTTGGCAAAGGTGCATATTTTATGTCTTAATTTAGAACACCATATTAAAGGGAAAAGGAAAATTGTAGGTCAGAAGTCAAAATCCAAAACTCCTTTCAAAACAGTCATGCTTAATAAAACTTGAAAATGCACAATTAAAACAGTATTGCAAGGCTTTAAACATGCTGCATAATTTTAATTGCAAACAATGAAATGAAAATGTAACAGCATTGCTTCCATAGTTTGTTTTTTGTTTTTGCAAAAATTGAGGTGCCTTAAAATGATTTCTCTGTATCTTATAAAGTAGGTTTGTGCTCATATTGACCTCATTACTAGCTTTGTGGCATTTCTAATGATAGAAATATTTATCTGAATTCAGGGGTGGGATTCTACCAGTTCGCACCTATTCGCTAGAACTGGTTGTTAACATTCTAAGCAGTTCAGACAACCGGTTGTTAGAAGAAATTACTGGCCTAACCCTGTAAGGAAAGCAGGAAGAAAACATTCTGGTGCTGCTTATAGAAACTGCCTCTCCATTAACCCTTATTACATTCTTGGTAGGACTAGACTTCCTGTCTCAGAAACATCTCTGGTGTTTTTTTTCCTCCTTTACTTTGCTTGTGTGCACTGATCATTCAAAGTTACAATGGCACTGAAAAAAGTGATTTATGAGCATTTTTCACACAACTGTTGCAGCATCCCCACAGTCAGGAGAGGCCAGGAGAGGAGATGCGTGCCTCGATGTGAGTGATATTGAGTTGGTCACGCCCAGCCAATAATGTGAGTGATATTGAGTAAGCATGCCCACCACCTAAGCCACACCCACAGAACCGGTTGTTTTAAAAACATTGAATCCCACCCCTATCTGAATTCATTTGTTTACTCTTCTACCTATACAAGTTGAAAAGGAATTTTAGGAGAAATTCCTTCTAGGAAGAATGTAGTAAAAAGAGCAGTTGAAACAATACATTTCATGTATTCATAACTATGTTTATACTTACACCTATTATCTTGTAAGTGGTTGACAAATAAAATAAATAAATAAAATAAATAAATAAAATAAGAAAAATGTTGGTTTGAAAACTCTTTTGACGCAATCAGAATAAATCTGGAAGGGAATTTGGAGGTCTTCTACTTCAACCCCCTGCCAAAACAGGAGACTATATACCAGGGTTGTCAAACTTGATCTTATTGAGGGCTGCATCAGGGTTGTGTTTGACATTGGGGGGCTGGGTGAGTCTGGCCACGGTGGGCATGGCCAACTTTGACATCACTAGCGTTGGGGGCACCTGTAGTGGTCTGGGTGGGGCTGAGTTGGGCTGAGTGGATCCATTGTCTCCAGTGGAAGAAGGCAAGAGCAGGGAGAAGAGTCAAAACTTTGTCCTCCAGAGGAGCCTTGCCTTCTGCTGATGGCCAAGTGCTAAAGCAGGACTTTCTTCCCTCTCTCCCTCCCTCCCTCCCTACTTCCTTCCTTCCTTCCTTTTCTTCTTTTCCTTCCATCTTCATTCTCCTTTCTTCTTCCTTCCCCTCTTTCTTTCCTTCCCCTTCCTTGCTCTCTTCCCATAATCCCTTCTTTATCTTTGTCTTTCCTCTTTCCCTTTCTCCTTTCCTATCCCTTCTTGGATGCTCAAATGTAAAAGGGAAAGCATTTCTCCTTTTGTTTTGTATTACTTTTAGTTTGTTTTGCTAGTCCTCTGCCAGTGAAAATGGAACCCAGGGGGGAGGTGTGCAGGTCCCTGGCCCCCAATTTTTTTGCCTGGATGGCCTCCCTTTTTTTTGAAATTTTATTTATTTTATTTATTTATTTGATTTGTCAATCTCTTACAAGATAATAGGTATAAGTATAAACATAGTTATGAATAAATGAAATTGATACATATAAGAAAAATAAAAAGAAACAATAGGACAGGGACGGTAGGCACTTTGGTGCGCTTATGCACGCCCCCTACAGACCTCTTAGGAAAGACGTGAAGCCCTCTGGCAATGAAAATGGAGCCGGGGGGGGGGGATATTTTCAGCCTGGATGGCCTGCTGAAGTCATCTGCCAGTGAAAACAGATCCTGGGGGAATTTTACTGGCAGAGGCACTGCAGGACCGTCCTTCGCCATTTCCACAGTTGCCCCATGGGCCAGCATTAAGTCCCCTACAGGCCTCGAGTTGGACATGCCTGCTCTATACCAGCGGTTGCCAACTGGTGGGCCATGGCCCACTGGTGGGCCGTGGAAAATTTTTGGTGGGCTGCAGAAGAAATGGTCCCCAAAAGCAATTAATCTGGGCCACGCAGTTCTTGTTCTCCCGGCTCTCCAAGGGACCCTGGAGTCAGGCCCCTGAGATGCATGCATCAAGCAGCTCCTACACCCAGCGGCGGCAGCAACAGTAGTCCCCTCCCCCAGCGCCCGCTGTCAGCTCTTCCCCTTTAGTTCTCTAGCTTTGAATTGCTCCTGGCTCTCTCTCTTTCTTCCCCCCCGCCCACATGCAGGCAGGAAAGGAAAGGGAGATGGAGCTGTGCACAGCTCTCCCCTTTTCCAGCTCTTGCTGCCTTTCCCAATATCGAATCCTCAGAGACTGGACATATCCAATTCCTGCAACTGTTCCTCATATGTTTTTGTCTCCAGGCCCTAAATCATCTTAGTTGCTCTTTTTGCACTTTTTTTTTCAAAGTCTCAACATCTTTTTTGTAATGTGGTAACCAAAAGTCCAAATTTAAGGATAAACAACCAAAACAAGGCAGAATTTGGTAGCAGACTTAAGTTGACAATTGTCCTCTATTCATTAGATCCTAAGTCCTCATTAGTCTTCAACTATAATAGAACACATTCTATGTCTATGAAAGTATACCTATGAGATTTAAATTTATCTACTATAGGAAGTATCCCGTCCCCCAAATCTAAAAATAAAATAAGATCTTCCAAACAATGAAAAATCTACCCAATCATCATCACAAATAGAGATATTGTTAACAGCTTGTTAACAAGTATATTGTTAACAGCTTGTTTAACAACTTTTTGTTTCTCTGGGAAAAAGCATTAAGCTCAAAATACATTGTATTCAGATTTGGTAATTTCTCTTAGTTTGTATTATCATGGCTCTATTCTCATAGGCAATAGCTAGCTGTGAATAGCTAATCATAATACCTATCAATACCTCTTAATAAAGGTATTAAAACAGCATCGGTTTCCAAAACTGCAAGTACAGTATGATGCTCCCCATTATTGCCAATAATTTTTTCTCAGGTTGTAAATAGATGCATGCACGCACACACACACACACACACACACACACGCATACATATACACCATTTAGAAAACAATTTCAAACATTATTTATAAAGTAAATTCACAGTCCAATATGACTATTCAAGCATATGTATTGTATTTTCAAGTCCTACTCTGCCAAACACCTATGACCTACTTTTCTAGGTATACCTAGTAGCATTTACTATTATCAATGCCCAGTAAGCAGTCTTCTAGCACAACATAACTGATCAAATATAAATTGGCCATTTACAATCTAAAAGCATTTATAGGCTATTAGTTTTATGAAGAGAGGAAGACAGTACAATGTTTAAATTCCCTCATTTTCCTATCAATTCTGATGACACAAACATTTCTGAAAATACAATGGCTGGCAAAACATAATGAGTTTCTCAGTGAAATGAAATAATAATATTCCTCAAGCCATAATAAAAGGATGCTTTTGGGTTATAAGTCAGCCTTGCCTAAACTGGGTAGTTTCCCTGTGTTATCTGCCTTAACTATCAATGTTCTCAATGATATAAATGCAGGGCAGGGAATTTCTTGATGTGAAGTATATGCATTTCTAGGACATCAGGTTTAGATAAACTAATGCAGTCTTTAGTAAATACAGATTTAATTGGATGCATTTGATAAAACACAAATAAGTATTCATAAATCTTTATAGGCCATTAATGATTCAGTAAGAAATATATATACCAACTTGCAGTTATAACAGAGGTTCAATGTCATTAAATATATCACATCTCACCTCCCACTGAGTTTTTTGCTAGATAACTTCCATATGTAAAAGAAAAAGTATGCCTGAATTTTGCATTTAATGGTATGCCATTAAAAAAGAACTGTCTACAATAAGTATTTTTTGTTGAATTTTAACAATGTACAAAGATATAGTTGACATTTATGGAGATTAGTGTTATCTGGCTCTAAAATATATTGCATGTTAGAGCTAATTAATCAGAGATACTAGAAACTATTAGAAGAACGGGTCATCAGAATTTATCTTAAAGGGTGAAAATATGTGCATGCGTATGTATATTAATCCCACTAACAGGGATGCAGTACAGATCTTTTCTTTGCCTAATCCATATTTTCCTTGTAAAAATACAGCTTGTAGTCAAAACAACCACCATTTTGATGCAATTACTATATAGGGAGTAAGAAAAGCTGTTGGCTTTGATGTTTGTGTTCATTCTATCAAAGAACATACGGTAAATGGCATAGCCAACTATCTAAGTTCCTTGCTATGTGTCATAACTAGAAAATATGGTTCTATTGAATTGGTCTTATAGAGTAAGTTGTATGGAAGATAGAATTTATCTCTAGCACTTAATTGCCTGTGAATACAACCTATCTAATTTCACATGACTGAACTGATATACATACAGTGAATTATTAATTATTCTACATTTTGCACCTTTGGATTATTTTAAACTATATTAAACTGCATGAGGGCAACTTGTATAATGATGAATGATTTCACCAAATATATGTTCAGAAATGCATAATAATAGCAAATGGTTTATTTATTATTGTAAAAAAAAACTGTATGCAAGGTAAAATTGCAAAAAAAAAAAAAAAAAAAAGTACATATGTAGAAAAATGGGAACCAAAATCCACACATTTTGAAAGATCACAAATTTGACAAACCAAACTTGATGAATTTGTTTGAAATAGAAAAGGACATCTATACCTACCTTTGCATTTGTGTCTTTACTCTTTCACAATGTCTGGTAGAAACCATCTAAGAGTAGAATAAGAGTAGAATAAACTTATATGTAAAACATGATATTGTCTTATAGTAACTTTATTCCTTAGCCAATATGTGCATTTTTGCCCAATCCACCAGGACAGTGTCTGGTTGAGCTCCAAGTCAAAAAGAAGCATTCACCCATAAGGTGGGTACTTCCCTTTACAATTATTATAATTTGTACATGCTTGAAAAGGCAAATACATTAAATATATAAAAATATTTTTAAAAGGACTTTTTAAAAAAAAAATCACATCACCTCCTGACCAGCAAGTAACACTCATGCAAACAGTATTATTTACCAAGCAGTAAATAATACCCCAATCCAAGAACTACCAATTCAGTAAACAGCAGACTAATAAATAAACCATCAAGAATGCTGCCACTAACACTAACAGGGAAAGCCATTTGTATATAAGCAGAGAGTAAACTCCACTGCCTTCTAGTACTGATGATGTTACCTAGTTGGGTAATGAAACATCTGCAAGAAAGAAACCAAAAGGGTGCCAAGAACCCCACAAATATAATGTGTGTGTGTATCTATTGTATACTGAAATTATGCTCAGAGCAGCTAATAATAGTACAATGAAATGCAGTTAGAATTAAACATAAATGAAACAATTAGAAAGAGAACAGAAACATAAGTACATAAGAAACAAGAAAGTAATTAATACTTAACTTAGGAGATAAATCAGGTTAAATGTGAAATGCCTGTCTGAAAAATATTTATTTTCATTTGGTTGAGAAACAAACAAACAAACAAACAAATTCCACTGGCAGTGGGTTCCAAAGCTGCTATTAATGTTTTTATCTCTTTTTCCATCAAATGGATCTTTCATTTTGGTGGTACTGAAAAAGGATCTTTTTGCAAGATCTTAAAGTCTGGGCAAACCAGCAGAGGAGAATGTGATGGTTCATATCTTCGGGCTCCAAATCATATACAGCTTAATAGCTCATAATCTGAACTTTAATTGTTTATATTCTGTCTGGAAGTAGAACAGATGGCAGTAAAGGTACTATATCGCAATAATATAATCACATGTTTTTATAGTTGCCTCTGATAATAGAGTGGCGTGAAATTAAGTTTCTGGATAGTCCACACAGAATCTGTCATCCAATACATTAGTAATGTTTGCTTGGCTTAGTACTAACCATTAATATATATAATATGAAATATTGGAGAGCAATAATACAAATCGTTGGCTACAGTTTTTGATGATTACAAGAATAGAATATTCCCAGACAATCTGGACTTTTTAAATGGACTATGGAAAAGCATTACTGAATGGATGGGTACATTTATATTACAAATGAATTTTGCAAAATGCTCCAAAAAATTGAAACGTTACACCTTCATAATATTTGATTCTTGAGTTGTTTCTTTTTCTTAAATTTCTAATCTTAATTATATTTCATTACCCCTAATTGTTTTCCAGTCAGAACTGGAAATTCTGAGTTGCTGAGTTCTATTTGATCAAAATCTTAGGTATTTTTTTACAATTAGAAAAAGAGAGAGAATGCTTTCAGACAACATATCCTTGATTTCAATCTCAGAATATATAAATGGCTAATCCTGAGGTCAATCATAACATCTTGTTTTGGCCAAATTTAGTTTTATGATTAGAGCACTCAGGATGATACTGATTGAAATGACCAGGTTTTAGTCTAAATACAGAACAAAATTCTTGAATTGTCTTTCCTCCTTGAAACCTGGAGCACTTGAAACAATAGTTCTAAGGGTGAAATAGTTTGCAATTCTTTTTTAGAAATCAATGTAATTAATATGTCGCATATTAATCTGTGTTAAGAAATAATATAGTGATTGAGGTAGGGGAAAAAGAGAATCCAGTAGGAAGTAGTTGAATTGTTTATGGAGAAAATGAACAGCAAAAGAGATCAAGAATGGTAGTCCTTCTTCCTTAATTATATCAATTTGCATTGCAGTTCTAGAAGACAGAATTCTGCTGATGCTGTGAGTGAAGAACTTCTCTCTATCATTCTGAATCTTATTAGTAATAGGCATCTTAGCATGGAATACTTTGAGAAATTTTGGAGGTGGAAGTAGAAACTATGCTACACATACAGTAGGCCTCACTTAACAAAGACAAAAGTTAGAAATTGTTGAAAATATTTGTAGCTCGGGTTGTAGGTTTTTGTAGGGGTCTGTTCTCTGAGCTTGCTGTTTAGCTCCTGGACAGTTCATTAACAAACTAGATAACATCTTTAGTAGGGTTTTGGGATGAAGTGTCTTATTCATTTATGTAGGTTCTGGGTAGTTGGTTAGTCTTGGGACTGAGTGAATCACAAGACTGATTGATTTTCAAAGCTGATTGAATCACAAGCCTGGTTTGATGAACCCGTTGGGAGACTGCATGGCTTCAAGCAACTTGCGTGCCTCATGGGTTTTGGCATGGCCAATAGGACTGTACTGCTTAATGACAGAAATTCCTGCACTTTTAATTTCTGTTATTAAGGAATCTTTATGCATCATTATGTGAGGAGCTTATGTTCTGTCTCGCCTTTCCTCTTTCCCAAAAGATGAAAGAGGACAAACTCACACAAACACAGGTAGGCAAGCTGGCTCGGAATTCACAGAGTTAATTCTTTGGAACTGATAATATTCTTGGCATTCCAACACATCCTGCCTGCCAAGTCCTAACTCATAGTAAATAAAATTTTACTCACAGAAAATCACAAGGCAGTCCACAAAGAAAATCTGAAGTAAGGTTAAACTTTGTCCCGTACAAAGTTTCAGGAGAAAACACACCCACTTTTATCCCCTGTGGGGTGTGGCTCAATGACTCAGCTCACAATTTGACCCTCCCACGCCTCCTACATTGCTGCTCATGTTTCTCCCTACGATGCTGCTTAGGATCGAGCCAACACTCTTCCTGTTTACTCCCTGTCAGGGGCTACTCTGATATGCCTTCCTCCTGATTAATCTCAGGCTGTTTCTCTCAGTTGTCTGATGGAACCTGAGGCATTATCAGGGAGGAAGGTCCTGGGGAGGAAGGCATTGCCAGAGAGGAAGGTCCTGGGGAGGAAGGCATTCCCAGTTCCTCCTCCTCATCATCCAGGTCCTCTTCCTCTGACAGCATAGGCTTGGAAATCAGGGCCACAACACTATCCCCCACCGCAGGGCCCTTCCTCCGAGTCTGATGGTCAGGATGTGGTCACAAGGGGAAATGGTCATGGGACATCCGTATAAGGTCCGGGGCGTGGATCGCGGAAGCATCCACCCAGGAGAGGGCCTCCGGACCATCCCCCTGCCTCTCGATCAAATACTGGAACCGCCCTTTCATCCAGCAGGAATCCCTAATGCTGGCCACCTTGCCTTCTACTGTGCCATCTTTACCGGGCACAGGTGGTGGATCAACAGCTGTGGGACGTCGGAGATAACACGAAGGGGTGTCAGGGACCAAAAGGAAATGGTGGAAGACTGGATGAATTCGCATGGAGCACGGTAGAGTCAGTCGATAGGCTACGGGGGTTGATGACCACCTTGATGGGAAATGGGCTGATGAACTGATGGTCCAGCTTCTTTATCAGGCGGTCAACCTGAAGATGTTTTGTGGATAACCACACATGGTCTCCTATAGCCAGTGGAGGCGTTGTCTGTCAAGAGCGATCTGCGAACTGCTTGTAATCTTCCTTGGCCTGTATCAGTTGCTGCCGAACTAACTGCTGAACTGAGTGAAGTTCCGAAAGGAATTCCCGGGTCTCAGTAACAGGGGAATCTAATAGTGTCAAAGGGAAGAACCGCAGATGGTACCCCACATTACCATAAAATGGTGTCATTTGGGTGGAGGTGTGCTGGGAGTTGTTGAATGCAAACTCCACCAGAGGGAGATAATCAGCCCAGTTGTTCTGCCATTGGTTTACAAAACAACACAAGTATTGCTCGAGAATGCCAATGATCTTCTCCGTCCCCCCATCAGTCTCTGGATGGTGCGCTGACATCAAGCACACCTGCACCTGTAACGCGGTCATCAGGCTTTTCCAAAATTGGGCTGTAAATTGTACATCGCGGTCAGAAACTACCCTGTCTGGCAGACCATGGAGACGAAAAAC
The DNA here is from genome assembly GCF_049901735.1 of Notechis scutatus. Taxonomy (NCBI): domain Eukaryota; kingdom Metazoa; phylum Chordata; class Lepidosauria; order Squamata; family Elapidae; genus Notechis; species Notechis scutatus. The sequence continues at coordinate 29,759,627 of NC_142011.1, forward strand.
ATGCTGCAAGAACAAACGGGCAGTTGTACGGGCCGTTGGCAATTTACGACACGGAATGAAGTGGGCCATTTTTGTCAACATGTCGACCACCACCAGCACAGTTGTAAATCCAGAGGACGGCAGTAAATGAGTCAAGAAGTCCATGGAAATCGCTTCCCGTGGTCTTTCTGGAGTCGGCAGAGGTTGGAGGAGACCAGGATGTGCACCCGTTGTGGTTTTCGCTTGCCTGCATGGTACACAGGACGTGACATAGGCGTGGACATCATGCCGTACTTGAGGCCACCAAAAAGTAAGGGTCTTAAAAAACCCAAAATGGCCGGCTGCAGGGTTGTCATGACACTGAGTCATAATAAGGGCTCGAAGCGTCCCCGTGGTTACGTACAACCGGCCCAGATGCTCGAGTAAACCCTCCTCCAAAGTCCATGGGGATTCACGTCCAATCTCCCCTATCCTCTGCTGCAACCAAGCGTCTAGGCACTGCGCCTCTCTCACCTGAGTCCGCAAATCCACCGGTTCCTGGACTGCGGCCAAGGATTCTGCTGGAAGCACCGTCCATGAAGGAAGGGGGTCCTTGGGGAAAAGGTACTCGGGTTTGCAGGACAGGGCATCCGCCCTCCGATTGTGACCACTGGGATATAGGTCACAGAAAAGTTGAACCGGGCAAAAAACAATGACCACCAGATCTGCTGCTGGTTCAACTTTCTCGCTGTTGACAAGTGTTCTAAATTCCGATGGTCTGTCCAGACCTCCACCTTGTGTCGGGTGCCCTCGAGATGATGTTGCCAAGCCTAAAACTCAGCCTTGATAGCCAGTAACTCTTTTTCCCAGATGGCGTAGTTGACTTGGAAAAGACATGGCATTCCGTGACCATGCCACCTGAGGATCATAAATCCTAAGCCAAGCCATGCCAAGGACTAATGGGAAATGGAGGTCCGCGGTGACATAAAAGTGGATCGCCTCCTCATGTTCTCCAATGACTAGGCACAAAGGCTGGGTGGCGAATTTAATGGATCCTGCAATAAGTTCCCGCCCATCAATAGTCTCGACCCTCATCGGAGGTTCCACCGGAACCAAGGGGACATCAAAATGAGCCGCAAAGGCCTGGTCCATAAAGTTAGTCGTGGCCCCTGAGTCCACCAGCGCATTCGCTGGAATCCCTTCTGACTGGTTAGCCAAGAAAACCCGAGTGTCCAAAATCAGATGCCGAGGAAGCCCAGAGTCAACCTCCGCTAATTCAGGTGGGTGTTTGATATGTGCCCAGCCTAGGGTTTCCCCCCAGGTCGGACCTGTTCCATTTCCCAACTGATCACGCCGAGATTCAGGCACAGGCTTGAGCACCCCACTTCGCTTTAAAGGATAAGAAATAGCGAAATGTCCTGCCCCCCACAATACAAGCACAAACCCCTTGGCATCTCCGCGTTCACTCCTGGGCCTTCAGGCGAGGTCTGACTGCTCCTAACTCCATTGGCTCCTCGGCCATTGCCATGACACGTTGGGTGACCCAGGGCGCTGTTAGCATAGGGCGCTGTGGTACAGATGCAGATGGTTGCTCCTGGATGGTGCGACGGTTCTTTTGCCATTGGAGACGTGCATCGATGCCCAAGATTTGCACCACCAGAGCGTCAAGGATTTCCACTTGAACTAACTCATCCTGCAGCTCATCTGCCAGGCCATCCTGGAAGGCGTCCATTGACGCTGCATCATTCCAGTTGGAGTCCAGGCACAAAAGCCAAAATTCAGAAATAAACTCTTGCAGGGGGCGCCTCCCTTGGCGAAGGTCCTTAAAATGCCTGGCTGCCATCTGCACTTGTATGGGGTCTTCATATATGTGGCACATGTGTTGCCAAAAACCCTGGTAATTAGTTAATAATGGGCTGTTCTTGAGCAACAAAGGTGTGGCCCATCTGGCGGCCGAGCCAGAAAGGAGGCTTATCACAAACCCCACCCAAGCCCGGTCATCTGGGAAATCCTCTGGCCTCATAGCCATAAATAACTGGCACTGTCCCATGAAAGCCAGGAACATCTCAGGCTGCCCAGAAAACTTATCTGGCGCAGCCACCGGGCATTTCCGATGGGGAGGGGGAGGAGGAGCTGCATGAGCCTGCAGCAAAGCAAGTTGGGCTGTTAATTGAGCCACTTGCTGTTGTAGAGTTTGATTTTCATCTTGCAGCTGTTGTTGAAACTGGTGCTGCTGGTCCATCTTAGGTAAAAGATGGTTTAAGTCAGGTACAGGACAAAAATGTTCTGTCTTGCCTTTCCTCTTTCCCAAAAGATGAAAGAGTACAAACTCACACAAACACAGGCAGGCAGGCTGGCTCGGACTTCACAGAGTTAATTCTTTGGAACTGATAATATTCTTGGCATTCCAACACGTCCTGCCTGCCAAGTCCGGACTGATAGTAAATAAAGTTTTACTCACAGAAAATCACAAGGCAGTCCAGAAAGAAAATCTGAAGTCAGGTTAAACTTTGTCCCGTACAAAGTTTCAGGAGAAAACACACCCACTTTTATCCCCTGTGGGGTGTGGCTCAATGACTCAGCTCACTCTCTGACCCTCCCATGCCTCCTACGTTGCTGCTCACGTTTCTCCCTACAATGCTGCTTAAGATCGAGCCAACACTCTTCCTCTTTACTCCCTATCAGGGGCTGCTCCGATATGTCTTCCTCCTGATTAATCTCAGGCTGTTCCTCTCGGTTGTCTGATGGAACCTGAGGCATTATAAGGGAGGAAGGCATTGCCAGAGAGGAAGGTCCTGGGGAGGAAGGCATTCCCAGTTCCTCCTCCTCATCTTCCAGGTCCTCTTCCTCTGACAGCATAGGCTCGGGAATTGGGGCCACAACATTATGTGGTTGCCATTTGTGGTCTTCTGCAGTATCCCAGTAACTTTGCTTGATCATCAGATGCTATAAATGAGCACAATGGCTCAAGTGGTTGAAACACTGGGCAGGAGGTTAGCAAGCCTGTGTTTGAGACCCAAGAACTGCCATGGGCGGGATTGAGCTGTTGTCCTTCACTCCAGCATCTGCCAGGAGCATGAAAGGAGCCCCCAACTGGGTATCCTCTCTTACTAGCTAATCCTTTCAACCTAGAAGCACCTTAGTGTTTTTGACTCAAGTGCAAAAATAGGATACTGTGATGTTGTAGTTTGAGCCAGGCATTGAGCATTTGGTTGGTGAACATATGACTGCAGGGATACTGTGGCTGCAATAAATATGAGGATTTTTCTTAAGTACCACTCACTCAGCAATGTTGTAAATTCTAATGGTCTCAGAACAAGTAATCTTTAAATGAGGACCACTGTATGGCAGAATGTGGAAAACGATATGAAACCAGGAGATACTGAGTTTATAATGTGGTAATTGTGTCACAAAGTCTCGGTGAAAGACTATCTCATTTTGGTCTTCCACACTTTACAATTTAAGGCTTAATTGATATTTATGGCTTAACATATGTTATAATTGATGTGTCATATTTTATTCAAAATGAGAGAAAGCACACCAATGATGTTTAGCAGTTGTAGTTGAAGGGAGCTTGGAAGCCACAAAAGAGATTTATTAATTGCTTATGACTCTAAAGCAACAGGTTGTCAAATCTTGGTTTAGTATATCCTTTTTACTCATGTCTATATTGTCAAACTTTAATTCACTATTAGTTTCGGATATTCAGGAAGAAAGATTCATAGATGAGGGAAGCTGTGTTGCAAAAATGGAATGTGTCAGAGGTATTTTTCTTAAAGAATATGAGTGATGTCTGAATGTGTCTGGTCCTTGATTTATATTTATTTATTTATTTTTACTTGTTAATCACTTACAACATAATAGGTATAAGTATATACATAGTTATGAATACATGAAATGGGTACATATAAGAAAAATAAAAGAAACAATAAGACAGGGACGGTAGGCACATTGGTACGCTTATGCACGCCCCCTACAGACCTCTTAGGAAAGGGGTGAAGTGAATAGTAGACAGTCTAAGGTTAAAGTTTTTGGGGTTTGCGGAAGAAACCACAGAGTCAGGTAGAGTATTCCAGACATTGATCACTCTGTTGCTGAAGTCGTATTTCCTGCAATCAAGTTTGGTGCGGTTAACCTTGAGTTTGTATCTATTGTGTGCTCTTGTGTTGTTATGGTTGAAGCTGAAGTATTCATTGACAGGTAAGTCATTGCAATGTATGATTTTATATACCATACTTAGATCAGACCGAAGACGGCGTAATTCAAGGTTTTCTAGGTCTAGAATTTCAAGTCTGGTGGCATAAGGTATTCTACAACAAGTAGAGAAGTGGAGAACTCTTCTTGTGAAATATTTCTGGACTTTCTCAACTGTGCTAATATCAGATACGTAATATGGGTTCCAGACTGATGAGCTGTATTCGAGGATTGGTCTAGCAAATGTTTTGTATGCTCTAGTTAGTAGTGTGATATTACCAGAGAAAAAGCTACGTAGGATTAGGTTAACAACTCTTAATGCCTTTTTGGCTATGTAGTTACAGTGGGCTCTGGCACTTAGATCATTAGAGATGAGTATTCCAAGGTCCTTTACAGAGCTTGGATCATCAACAAGATCTTGACTATTCAGCTTGTATTTTATTTTCTGATTTTTTTTTTTGCCAATATGTAAGACAGAGCATTTATTTGTTGAGATTTGAAGTTGCCATTTGTTTGACCATTCTGATACATAGTCAAGATCTTTTTGAACGGTAGCAGTATTTTCTGTGGTATTGAACAGCTTTACATGCTCTTAATATGATCACAGAGGTCATTTATGTAGAGTATGAAGAGAGTTGGTCCTAGAACACTGCCTTGGGAAACACCACTGTTGACAGGTACAGAGTTTGATAGGACGCTCCCAATTTTGACCATTTGTTGTCTGTTTGACAGGAATGCTTCTATCCAATTATGCAGTTGTCCAGAGATACAATAAGATTTTAGTTTTAGGAGTAGTTTGTCATGTACCACTGAATCAAAGGCTTTACAGAAATTTATGTAGATTGCATCTATTGTTTTGCCCTGATCGAGTTGTGTAGTCCATATGTTTTTGCAGTGTAAGAGTTGCAGATTGCAGGATAGGTTTTTTTTTCTGAAACCAAATTATTTATTAGAGAATAGGTTGTTTGTCTCTAAGTGAAGGATAATGGATTGGTTAATAATTGATTCCATGACTTTACAGGTGATGCAGCATAAGGAGATTGGTCTGTAATTTTCAACTAGAGTGGGGTCTCCCTTTTTGAAGATGGGGATGACCGTGGCTTGTGACCATAGGTTAGGCAAAGAGCTGGTCCTGAAAGATTTTTCAAAGATTATGCTTAGAGGTTCTGCTATGGCAGTGGATAGCTTTTTTAAGAAGTAGGCACATATTCAGTCTGGTCCAATAGATAGAGATGGTTTTAGATTGCGTAGTGCTTTTTCAACATTGTCTTTTGTAAAATTGATATGTATTAGATCATTGTAGTTTTCTGTGGTTCGGCTAGGAAATACTGGGCATGAATCATTGCTGTTTACAAATAATGAGCCAAAGAATGTGTTAAAGTTGTTAGCTTTAATGGTGTCATCGTTGCAGTCTTTTATGTCATCCATCTTTAAGGTATTATAAATGTTGTGAATCAATAAAAGTTGATATTCTAAATGCAAATCAGGGGTTGAAAACCTGCAGACTTGATTGGTCCTTGTACAACAACTTGGGATTGGGCCAGAACTAGACCCTGATTGGCCACTTTGGGAATACTTCTTATTGGTTAATAGTTTGAACCTGTTGCAAGCTCATTGGTTAATAAGGTAGCAGCTAACCCTATAAAAGGGCTACTGCTGCCCATAGCTTTGCTCTGTTCCATTCTGATTCCTGTTATTATTAAAGAGTTGAAGTCACTGGTCAGATGTCTGGTCTCCTTATTCTCCAAACCTGACAATAAACCTGTTCCTTTTTCCTACAACAAGCTAACATGGATAAAGATACCTTCCATTTTAGATGAAATGCTTCAAACATTCTGCTATACATGGCTATGTTTTGTGATGGTAAGGTGTAATTGTAGTATTAGCTTCCAACAGAATAGCCTCAGAATCACGTTTGGACATAGATCCCAACCAACAAGGTGGGCCATTAAGGTTCCAGTGTTAAGTACAGTATGAAAAACAGGAATGTAAACATCATTTTCTTATTTCTATTGGAGCAGTAGAAACTCTTTGTCATAATAATTGCTCTTACATTTGTTTTGTAAGATGCACATTTATCAATCAGTCCAGCTTTCCAAACTTAATTTCTCCTTCAGTTTAGAATTCTTTTAGTCTATGCGTTTTTGAGATTGGATAACTTTACAAAAATATCCACTAATTGAATATGTTAAAATAAATAAATCAAAAGCTAATTGGCATATTACTTATTGAATCAGATGTAGTGGTGTGAGGTCGTTTTTATCATATCTGTGTACCCCCAGCACACAGTTCTGCAAATTCAATTATATATTCAAAAGAAGCACTCAATTTATGCCAGACCAGTTTATATTTAATGCCAGGGCAAGCCTCAATAACTGATAATAGCTCTGTTCAAAATTAATTAAGATATTTCAAAGAAGCGGTAACATTGATACTCTCCTGCGGTGTAAAACGGGGTTATTTCAGTCTTTGTTATGATAAGTGATTATTTCAAACTTTCAATGGGCCTGTGAGCTTTTGAATTTTTCTTTTAATTCTGAGAGATAAGTTGTTCGTTTTCCTTGCCTCTTGGGAGACCAGATGTCTTGTTTCTTGTCTTGGTTGAAATTATTAGAGCAGTGGAGTTCTTGGTATAAAGTAGAAGGCACAGCTGATGTCAAAATAAATCAAGAATCTGTATCAGAATATGTTGTAATAGATAATAACAATGACCTATTGTTAACAGAACACTTGCCCAAAGTTGGATTCTTTGTAGAATTATAAGGAGAAAAGTAGACAGATGGTGTACTAGGAGTTGTGAGTGTTCCACCATTGGAGGTTTTCAAAATTAGACTGGAAAACCATTTGATCAAGATGGTATCACTTTCCTAGAGCAGAGGGCTGTATTAGAAGAACTCCAAGGTCTCTTCCAGCTCTAAGACTCAATGAAAGTTATACCCCCTTCCCAACCAATGCTGCTGAAATACTTTCCCAGCCTGTCTCATCACTGGCTAGACTTGGGTTGGCTCCCTCTGCCAAGAAATGGAGATGAGTACCCTGTCTTACTGTCAGACATACCTGAACAGGGAAACAACTTTACATTTAATAGTCAGGCATTTGTTTGAATGCATTGCCCAGAAGTTAACTGCTAGAAACAAGAAACTACTTACAAAATAAGGATTTGCATCCAATATCAGTTATATTTGTGTTTTTACACATGGAAAACAGGTAGGAACAAATGTATCTGCAGTATATTTTACTGATTTGTTTTTCTTCCCACCTTCAGCCAAGGTTTCTTTTTTAAAATATTTCTCATGTTACTATAATCTGTAGGTTTCGGAGTGTTTATGTTACTTGATGACAGTTTCAGAAATATATGTTAGTGTTCACTAATGAAATGGGCATTTGTCAGAAAAATAGCAGAAATTTAGACTCCACTGGGAAGTAAAAAATAAACACAAACACCCTCTATTTGGATATGTCCTTAATACAGCTTGTTCTCTTCCATTTGGACTATTGTAATGCATTCTACATGGGGCAGCCCTAAAAGAGCACCTGGAAACTTCTGTTTCTTCCCAATGCAGTGCCTCATGTGGTTTTGTGCAAGTACAAATTTGCACATGTATCACTTCTTTTGTGGGAGCTGTACTGGTTGCTGATTTGGCTTCAGGTGCAATACAAAGTCCTGCTTATCAACTTTAGAGCCCTAGAAGGCTTGGGTTATTAGACAAAGTGTGTCTCCCAATTACATTTACCCAGCCCACCAGAGCAGGAAGGCAGGGCATGTTGCGGGTCCCAAGTAAGTATATCTGGTGGGACCGAGGAAAAAGTTTCTCCCTTTTAGAATGTCATTCCCTCAGAGATAAGATTGGCCTCTATCTTGTTGCTAATTCTGCAAAGCCTTGAAAGCATAGTTTTGACAGTGAACTTGGGGACCCCATTTGGAATTAATCAAGTAATTAATTCTGTTGTTGCCACCATGGTGTGTGTGTGTGTGTGTGTTGGTGGTGGTGGTGGAGTTAAATTGTGCATTTTTAACTGTGAATTTTTAATGTTTAATGTTAATATGAGCTGGGAGCTATATATATATTAAAAATAAATAAATACATAAATTTAAATTGGACATTTATTTTATTTATTAAAATATTTTTATTGTTAAAATATTTCAACCTAGCACATACAAGATAAACGAAGCAGCAACTTAATTTCCAGTCCTATCTCTTTTCTGAAGGTGTTCCTTCCTCTGTTTCTAGAGCAGAGTTTCTGATTAATGCATGTGTTCAAAATTTCACTAGATGTGTGAAAAAGTACATAATTATCTTCTCTCAAAAGCTACAAAAATGCTTGAGGAAAGTAGCCATGAGCAGTTTGCCCCCCCCCCCCACACACACACTTTTTAATTCCTGGAAATGTCAGCCAGAAAGTTTTAGTCCACCAGCTAGATTGTGCAACAAGGAATCACAGTGAGAATACATCATAGGTATGGGGATATGGTTTTATTTTCTTACAGAAAATAAAGCAGATGGTGAATTCTGAACAGAGAGACCTTGAAGGGCCCTTTTGTTGACACATTTTTGTTGCCCAATAACAATGGACTGTTACTCTAGGCTACTTACATTGTGTATGATCATGCATGTGGCTCTCAGCAAGGAGTAAGAGGTCAAATCACATCTCTATTCAGCCCTGTTTCTTGGCATTGAGCATAGCAGAACAAATCAATGGTTTCTTTCAGCAATACTAATTTGCCCCATGTATTTTCTGAAATTTACAGAGTGAAAAGAGTTTCATATTGAGTGTCTTTTGGGAAGAGGAAGCAAATTATATTATAATTACTATGTCAGATGATTAAACCCATTTCTTGGGGGGGGGGGGGTGGAGAAATCGTGATGGTGGCTTGGATGCATTCTGTTATGATTTTTTTCTTATACACATAAGCAGACTTATACAACAAAGGCAGATTCCAGTGATTTCCCTAGGTAGATTTCAGAAGTAATTGGTTGTATCCAAGCCTTTGCCCTATTTATTAAGAAAGGAGGACTTATATCTTCTGGCAAAGCAGAGAATTTTTGTTACACTGTTCAGGGAGATCTGCAATAGAATATCCTGGGAGATTGAAATGCTGTAATATTACTTTATCCTGATTCTGAGTTCTGATGACAAAACTATGTCCATTAATTCTTTGGTGCAAACTTTGTCCCATTTGTCCTGCAAAGAACTGCAGGTCTCAAAAGTGTTCATTTTTGAAAAATGAGATTTTAACTGTACCAGTGAATGAGAGTTTACTGAACTGAACATATATCTCAAAGTTTCAGGCTGTCTCAAAATATCTTAGAAAAAAAAGTTTCTTACACACAATTATTGATAAACCAATCTGTTTCATACACAACCTGCATCTACCTAACCAACCTCTCCCTTTTCCACTTTTCGCATTCCAATGTAAATCCCTCATCAGTTGCTATTCCATGTATCTTAGGAAGTGGCCTGTAGCTTATGAAGCAAACTTGCTTATTTATTTATCTACTGAATTTATAGACTACCTGATTCCCAACAACTGATTATGTCTTCTAATAAAAAATTATTAGTCAGAAAAGGTACTATCAGAGTCCTTCAGCTGCTACTGTAGACAATGATGTCTTGCCTCCCACTGTTATGATAATTGGTTATGGATAATTGGTTATAGGTTTACTCCACAAGTTTGTTAGGTCACTGTGCAAAATAGGATTGGAGCAAAAAGGCCTAACTGGTCCTACATCTAGTAAAGGCCAACTAGATGCCAATCAGAAGCCAGCAAAGGAATGAGAATTGACCACAGAAAGATACATCTGGAACATTTATACTTGTTAACATTCTTTACATTTACTAACTAAAATGAAAGTGGTGGAAGAATGTCAAACTTTAATGTGCTGCTTATCCAAAGATGAAGCTGTCTTCTTCCACTGTGCAGGATCTTTTATGAACATTAGGTTTTACTGCACAATGCCTGGAGGACAGCTAACTGAGACATGTACACAAATCTTCAGGTTAATGTTTGGCATATGACACCACTCTCTGGACTGTAAAGATTTAACACTGTGGCTCAAAAAGTAATCAAAGGAACCAAAAAATCTTAAATTTAAAAAAGGCAATTCTGTATGTTCCAAATATACATTAAACTCTAGAAATCTTTGCTACATTCTCTTAAGGCGTCTGCATGAATTTAATGCAGTAGAAATTCATTTTATTTTTACCTTGCAGGGTTTTTATAAAAGGCAGTGATTTAAATGGAGTAACATGATGATATAGAAGTAATTATGACAGAAGTGTTTATTCATTTCTTTTTTCCTTAGGTGGTTGTTCGTTTGATGAACATTACAGTAACTGTGGTTATAGTGTGGCACTAGGGACCAATGGATTTACTTGGGAGCAGATTAATACCTGGGAGAAACCAACAATGGATCCAGCTGTCCCAACTGGTAAGTACAGAATATAGTGGGGGGGGGAAAGCTTTTAAATGTTTTTGAAATCCTAATGTCATAAAACACTGGTTGATAAGCTTGATAATGAATTTAATGATAATGCATCCAATAATTGACATTTTTCTTTTGAAAGGTATGTTATAATTCTCTGTCCTGTAATTTCTTTGACCATGTCTTTCTGCTGAATCCATTTTCTAATGCCTGCTCATTGCCCATCAAACTTCATTTTCTAGTGAAGTTGATTCTGGAATAACACTGTTTCAAATATTATCATATCCTTATATTTGTAAATAATTTCACTGTAGCCTTGCAAACCTATTTTACTTTCATTTGCCTCCATTAGCTATGATCCATGATTACTTTGAGTAGAAGAAGATATTATTATAATAATTCTTATAATATCTTGTCATTTATTGCACTATAACTGAAAACATATTTAGCAAAGTTTTTTGGGGAGTATTGTTGATGTTCCATTCCATCATGTAGCCTCATGACCAAATATATGAAGTAATAATCAGAATTAAAGTAACCAATGGACTTTCCCCAGAAACATCCCACTTGATAGGCTTCTTTTTCATTTAATAGTTTAAAACTTTCCTTGATCCATTCTGCTTACATTCCAGGTTTTAACTGAATGCATCCTAATAAAATAAAGTACTGGTGCTGGTATCATCGGCGATCAAACTTTTCTGTGCCTTTGGTCTAACTATGTCAATGTCTCCAGAAGTGCAATAGTGGCGAATATGTGTAGCATGATGGTGAAGGTTTGTTCTCTGTACTTGTGGGTTGATTTCTGAATGTTTCATTACCAGGCTAGGTAACATTGTCTACTGAAATATCACTTAGCCTGGTAATAAAATGTTCAGAAACCAACCCACAAGCTTGGAGAACAAGCCTTCACTCTCATCTCCAGAAGTACTTATGAAAGTTAAATATACTTCTTTAATATACATGAACGCCTTTTGACCGGGATGGTTGTAGTGGTCTATCGCATAATTTGGAAACCGAATGTTGTCAAAATACTTCAGTGATGTGCGCAATGTATTATTTGTACAGGAGTGATTAGCCATTGCCTTTCCTTTTATTTTCATTTTAGAATTTAGAATTAGTTTCATTTTAGAATTTCTTCTCTTGTTTCAGTTGGTTTTCTTTGATGTGTGCAGAGCCTTTCCTGAACTTTGGGTTTATCTTTTTTACCACAACTTTTTGATATTACCGAAAATAATGACCCTTAGCAGTTGTTCCTTTGCCAAGGTTTTAATTTTCTGGAACGGCTAATTCCTATTTTGTTTGCTTATTTTGTTTGTTTTCTTTGTTTAATTGCTTAAATGGTAGATGTAAGCTGCTTTTATATGATACAGTAGGTACTGAATAAAAACATTTTATTATTTGGCTTTAAGGATATTATAAACTTTAGTTCAAATATTTGTACAAAAATTGAATGTATTGGTTATGACTGCAGCTGCATTATACAAACCTGACAGAATAAAACAAGATTAATGGTGATTATAATTATCTGCATAGTTTCTAGAAAACAGTATTGCCATTTCTAAATTCCCAAAGCAAATTTTATTATTAGGGAACTAATAACCTTGGGAAAAAAGAAAGTCACTTTAGAAATATCAACAGTATTATTTAATTAATTTTTAATAATGAAAGGCAAACTATAGTACCATCAGCAAAAAATAAAATAATAATAGCTATATAGTCAAGGAAAAAACTAGATATTGTGGTGAATAAAATACACTAGTGTGAAAAAGAAAGAAAATAAAATAATTTAATAGAAAAAAAGAAAAACACCCATATATCTATCAATAGCAATATAAAATATACTCAAACTTTAGTATATGTAGAAACAAATTGTTTTATTTTGTTGTTATTAGAACAACAGTTTTTCAAAGATAGATACAGGCTTATATCCTTGTTGTATATCTTATAATCAGAAGAGTAAGTGTCTTTTTATTTACATGAAATTATCTCTTTGCCATGCCCCACACTCAGTAGCTATAGTTCTTCATGAGATGGCAAATTAAGAGATCTCCTCAATACTAACCAAATCAGATGAGCAGTTTCCAATATGTAACATAATGGAAAATATTTTCAAGTATGTGATAATCAAAGATAGTTTTCATGATAATCAAATTGTATGGAAATGATCTTTATTAGTATCAAGAAAGTTCAGTTTACTTTCTAATGTACAAACATTTGCATATCTGTGCAGTTTGCATAAAATGCAAACAGAGAACAACTGTAGTGCAAACAGCATAATGCATATTGACTAGTCCAATGAGAATGAGAATTAATATTTGGGGGAGGAGCAATATATTTGAATACACATTTGCAAAGATGTAAGGTTAAGGTTAGTGTAAATATCTATACTTGTTTTTCTTTGTCCAAGAGTCTTGTTTATACCAGTGCTAGGTTTTGGGGAATTCATTTATTTATTCAATTTGTATGACTACCCATCTCAAGCAAATGACTCTGGATAGAAACCAATCATAGAATCAATTAAAGAATTATAAACAGAATACCAAAAAAAGAGAGAATTAAATAGATATGGTAGCCAATAATTACTGTAATCCATATATATTAATATGACCAGGAAACAAGTCCATTCACACAAACAAGGCCCTCGTCCCAGACACGCAACCAGTCTTCAAGGTTTTCCAAAAAAACCAAAATGGTTGGTGCCCTCCAACCTCTGTAGGAAGAATATTCCCAAGGAAGGCTCAACTACTGCATGACAAGGTGAGCTCACATTGTTGCCCCATCTCCTGCCACCTTAGCAGTTCGAAAGCAGATAAATGCAAGTAGATAAATAAATACAACTTTGGTGACAAAGTCACAATATTCTGTGAACCTCTGATACTTCCATGGCCATGTGTATGGAAGCATCTTTGGACAATCTCAGCTAGGGCAGAGATGAGCATGACTGTTTAGAGTTGGACATGAACCTTTACCCTTTACCTTTTTAAAAACCTTAACATAATTGCAAGGTATACATTTTAATAATTTCACTTTCAGTATCATTAAATAATATAATTTAATGGAACCTTTTGGAGAGACTCAAGGGGAGTCAGACAATGTTTTAGGAGGCGGTTGAAATCTCCGGAACATCAGATTGTACACTTCTGTTTCAAAATGATATAGCAAAAGCATTTGTTCTAAAGAGGGACAACCTAAAAATCTCAGCCTCTTTGAAGCAGAGCCCAAAGCATCAGGAGCACAATTTCCCCAAATTAGTTATTTGTTTGGCTTCCACTTTGATGACACAGTATAAACATATATATTGTAAATGCTAAAATAGGTTTATAACAGTTTTAATAAATGAAAACTAAATGAAAAAATCCTCAACTCTAAAAATAATATGCAAATTCTGTTCCTGCCAATAAATGTGACATGAAACATCCAATATTCACTTTGTATCATCAACTCATCCATTGTAGACTTGGCTTCCCCTAAAAAAATTAAGTGTGGCCCTCACCCATGAAGTTCCCTCATTGTGTTTCAACTCTATAAACCAGAATGCCTGCTATTTTGTCTTCCAGCACAAATAAACTCTTCTTGTCTTTAGTTTGATTCTTATTGTTAATCCTTAGAAATTTTGTATGTGCCAAGAATCTTTTTTCTTCTTTCCTTTAATTGTCAATTTAGAAATGTATCTGCCTGCCTGCTAGCCAATATGACATGGCTTGTGTGTCTTTTTAAATATTCTGCTGGGTGGCTTGTGGGATTCACTTATCTATAAGCAGCTACTGCATGGCTGAGGGAACATCGAAATGACTTAGCCACTTGGATGGAGGATCAATTGCTAGACCTTTGTAGTGGAATGAATTCTTGCTGATAAGAGGATCCTCATTCCTGAAAGAAGGTTGAAAGAGCACCTTGGCAACTAAAGTTCTAGTATTAAATGCAACGCTGAAAAATAATACAATTTTTTTCTTAGCTTCAGAGGAATAATGTATTTACTTTACTGTGAATAATACTCCACTAAATGTTGATAAATCATACTTATTTAAAGCACAACATTTAAAGCAAATTGAGATCAGTTCCATCCTTGTATTTTTAACTTTTCGGCCATGGGAAATTAAAAGCAAAGAAACAGGTTATGTTGAAGTACTGATTGTCAACTACTTTCTATTGTACAGCTTTGCCTCTTATTCATTCTGTGTATTCAATAATAATAGTAATAATCGGCCTCCAGTGAAGTTCTGGGATAGGCAGATGTTGAGCATCCATAATTATTCAAATAAAAATTTTGCTGGAAAAAATTATATCAGACAGATATTTAACAGTTATAGTTTCTTATATCATTCAATGGAGATGTCTTGGAGAATGGTGTATCTCTATAATGCTTCTCCAAATTTTATAATACTATTATATCTTGTCAGGTAGGCAAATCTACAATCTACCCGCTAAGTTTGCCTCAGTTATACATTTACTTTGACTTGTAAAGCCATCATCAGAGACAAGTTTATTTTAGTTACAAATATAGATGATTAGAAAGATTGACCTCTTCAATGTGTATGGAGATTCTCAGTTATCCAAGTCATGATTATCCCAAAAGTGCTTTTTCAAGTGACAACTGGACTTTCTGGTTTTTCTTTGAAGATGTTTCACTTCTCATAGAAAAAGCTCAAAAAAGCACTTTTGGGACTGATCTCAATTTAGCTTCCTAGTTAGAAAAAAAATTTTTTTTATTATAAAGAATTTTTATTTTTAAAAACAAACATACACATACAAAACATAAAAACATAAAACCATCTTCCTTTTTATATACATACAGTGTGTCAGTTGGTTGCAAATCTTTTGTGCTATCCTTTTGTAGTCATTTGCTCACAATTTAGGTCAATTTTCACATTGTCAAACTAACATGTGCTTATATATTTATCAGTTATTAATCATCCATGACGAAACTATTTATTCCATCATTTTATATGAGATGTTCCAAGTATTATCTTAAAATTTATGTTATACTTTCAACCAATGGTTATATATGTCTATATTATGTTTTATATCAATCTATTAAATTTCTATCACAAAATTATCTATTACATTACCATGCCTTTTTATCCAACCATTGATAAAACATATCCCATATCATATAACATTGTTTATCTTCTTGTTCTCTAATTTCAAATGTCAATTTACTCATTTCAGCACAGTAGAAAAAATATTTTTGATGGTTTATAAGCAGTTGTACTGTTTTATACTATATGATGGGAAACTCTTATAAAGATGGCAGAGAGAGGAGATTTGCATGGTATGCATATAGGAGGATGTATCAGTACCAGCATAATTTTAAAATCAAAGGGTAAGAAGCTGGTCTGTAGAGAATTAATCAAAACAAGGAATAGAATACATTCCTACCTTATTTCTGTCTGAGGAAGGAATTGTTTCTGACAGATGAATGTCAAGATTATATGTAAGTTTTAGAAAGGTGTTGCAGTGTTCAAGATTCACCATTTAATATCTATTGAACTACAAGCACCACACTATCTGTAAAGGATTGCTTCAGTTCCTTCCATAACACAATATGAAATCAAAAATAGTTTTTAATTATGGTCCACCTGGTGAGAGGACCATAAAAAACTGTATTTTTCAGCAAAATTAGTCACTGGTCAACAACAGACCATTCTAAAGCTTACGTCTTCTTTTGCTAAGATGTTCTTCTCATAAAATCATTTTAAGTATTTCCATGTTATTATAAATTCATAGCATACTAGAATTGAAAGGTACCTTGGAAATTCTCCTTGCCCAACATAAGAATCACTACTATGTATGAATCACTACTATGACAGATGGCCATCCAACCTCTGTTTAAACATCTCCAGTAAACATTTCCTGTTTAAACATCTCACCTTTGAGGGTTACAAATAGTCATTGTCAAAACAGTGCTTAAAGGCAATAACTGAAACCCAAGATCTTCCTGAATACTTTTTAGAGATAAATTCTGTAAAAGTTAAATTAATATGTATTTTTATTTAGAAGCGGATTCTGAGAAATTAGAAGCTCTTACAGAAGCATAGAATTCTGTCAACTTACATCACACTATTGATGATAAAAATCAAGATTGTTCACTATCTGTTTGCACACAAATTGCAGTGTGTGTTCTTGAATTGTTACGATGATATATTTATTCTGATTTTTAATATGAGTGCTCTTTGGTTAGGCCAGTATTTCTGAACCTTAGCAACTTTAAGAAGTGAGAACTTCAACTCCCAGAACTCTACAGCCAGCACAATAATCTTTCGTTTTAGTATGTCAAAAGTACCCTGTATATTCCTCAACTGGCATGCTAGTTTTTGATTTTCGTATGTCCAAAGTATCTTCCAAAAATAATTGTTACGTATGCTAGAGAATGTAATTTTATATTGTTTCTTTCTTTTTTTGATTAATTATAGATGCTGGACCAGAATTAACTCTAATTAGACTTAACATAAACCTTTTTAAAAAAGAAATCTTGGAACAAAGCATATCATTCCATTACATCCTTGTGGCATTGTTCAATTCATCTGCACATTCAACAAAATGATACAAGTGTATCAATGCACTGTGTTTTCCTTTATCACAGGTTATCTGAAGGGCTTTTAATACAGTGCATTGAATTTTTTCTTTTCTTTTTTTAATTCTTTAAATCACAAAAGAACCAAGAACAATTACGTGGTTTCATTGTCAACCTCAAAGAACTTTTGGGATAATTTGTTTTTGATCATTACAAGCAAACAGTTTTTATAATAGATTCCTAAGGATTGGAAGCCAAAGAATGGCTTAATTAGAGGATTAAGAAACAAATATTGATTTTCTTGCCACACTTACCTTCACTTTCAATGAATTCTCTATTAATATCCGCCTTCTCCCCAAATACCTCTAGTTCTTGGGAAGTCAAAGAAATTTCTTGCTTGCTTTTTTCTTGATTGAGTTGTGCCAGTTTGGTCTGGTGGTTATGGCATCAGGTTACAAAATGGGAGACTGAGTTAAATTCTCAAGTTAGCCACGAAGCCATCTGCTAGATGACCTTGGGCCAGTCACTCTATCTCAGCCCAATTCACCTCACTGGGTTGTTGTTGATAGGAAAAAAGGAGAAGGAAGAAGTGTTGGATATGTTCGGTGTCTGAAGTTATTTATAAAAGTAATAAAGGAAGGTTATCAATAAGTAATTAATAAATATAAATTTCAGTGCTGTATCATTGCCCATTTTTCATGGTATTTATGTTCCTAGTTTTAAGCACTGCTTTCAAATACAATAAATCATCTCCTTTGAGTATGTGTTTTTGTATTGGCGCCTCATTCATTCTCTCTATAAGACCAAACCAATTATGGTATTTATTCTATAATGGTAACTTGCATTTGTACACTGTCTAAAATCACTATTTGCTCCTGGCTTTACCTACTTTAGTGTTTTCTGTCATGATAATTTTTTCCTTCTGTATAATAATTGGGCAAAAATACATTCTTCTACCTTTTTTTTGCAAGAGACATTTAATCCTTGTATAGACCAATTTACAGCTCTTGCACATATTTTAACATATTTCCTCATGTTTAGTAAGCATTCTAAAACATTTTATCTATTTGCTATAATTCTGATTATTTAGGTAACACTTGCAATTGTTCACTCAAAGTTCTATAACCAATGTAACTAACTTGATCTTTGATATATTAATTTGCAGACCCATACTCCACACAGTGCATCATACCATCTTACATTCATTTGGGTTCTCACTTGTCAACACAGCACTGTCCGCATACTAAAATACTTGCACCTTCATGTTCCCAAACCACTCACTTATTCTGTCACCATTGTTAGGATATGTGCAGAGTAACCCATAAAAGGATATGCTCACGGAAACGGTTTATGAGAACAGTTATGAATAAATATACAGCCACACAGAGTTGAACAAGTTATATTAATGTTTACTGGAAGAAATAGCACAGTCCAATAAACAGTCCATACCATACATGTTTTTTTCAGTCCAGAAATATCCAGTTATAAAGTCTTCTTACCGGTTTGACGTCTTTTATAGCAGACACATATCAAACCATAATACAACAGATAATCTTCGATATCAACAGAATATCAAAATAAACAGGGTTAGCCAGTATCGGTCCGTCTTCAGTTAGTTTCAGTATCAAGAGAGATCATCAGTGAAAAAGAGAATTAAACCATGATCTATAGCTCCCTCTTATGGCAACTTGTAGCATAATTAACCAACCAGAACACAGCATAATACATTATAGTATTTTTCCTTAAAGCTACAAACATATATATTTGTAGTACATATATTGTCAACCCAACTATGTTATTTACATATCAACCATAATAATTCTTTACACATTTACCCATAAATAAATTAATAATTTATTTTTCTAAGGTTTACATTAACCAGTTGTTTTTCTTGCTTTGTGGAAATATTGCCCGTCAGGTTCAAGGTCTGGTTATCTGAGGGACCATATTTCTGCCCATCCAGTAATATTGGACACAGAAAACATGCTTTAAATACATTTGTTAGGATCCAGCACCCTTTCTCTGTTGTGGGACCTATCCCTTGAAATAGAAATAGAGATTTGAGTTTCCCCAAACCTGTCATCCTCTAAATGGAACTTGAAGACCTGACTTTTCCCCTCAGGCATTATGTCAGGAAACATGTTTGCTGCTAGGAATGTTCATTAATAAGTTTGGTATTATAATCCCCATATCATTTTCTTCTTGCAATTGTTTTTTATTGTTTCTAATTCTATCTCAGAATTTCTATGGGTGAGCAGACTCTACATTTGACTTATCAATAAATATATCAATATAATATCAATAAGATATTAACTTTTTAGTGGGAAGACTTTCCTGATGAAAGGGGTTAAACTTTTGTGGCTTTCAGCTTTGTCACTGCTTATAATTATAATTCTCTTAGGCAGGGTTTATTTCCATGTTTTAACTTCACTCACTGAGCACTTATATGAATTGGGCCCTGAAAGGGGAGAATAAGTCAATAAGGTAGAAAGGCAGATGAGGAAGGGATTCTATCAGATAGAGGCCTTCTGAAACTTCTGGTCCCAAGGACCTGGGCCTGGCACTGAAATGTACCTGGGCCTGGCACTGAAATGTACATAAGTATGTTTTGTTCAATTCATGATTTTCCTAATTTAGAAGGAACATTTGGACTGAGAGAGAAATATTATTTTTGAAGATATTGAAGATGATTTTTTAAACTGTTCTAGGTAAACAGTAAGCCTTAGGTGGGAAACTTTGCTCTGTTGAGAGAGAGAGAGACAGAGAAAGAGAGAGAGAGAATGCCACAATTACAGTACTTTTCCTCCTGCAAATTATTGCTCCCATCTTACCTCACAACATTCTGCCTGAATGACAATAATGTAATAAAAAAATGACATTTTTATAACACTTTTGTATTGAAAAAGACAAAATCAAGGAGAATGCTGCCAAATCCATCATGTTAAGTGCCACCAATTCTATTAAAAAGCTCAGAATACCTCTAGCATATTTTGTAATTGTTGTTGTTGAAATGACTATTAATTCACATCCCAGTAGCAAATGTTGAAAGCAATTTCAGTTCTCTTCACTTCAGCCATTTCACACAAATGAAATCTACAGGAACATGTTTGGGTAATTATGTATGCATCTCTGTAAATACAAGTTTCAGTGTTGGACTAACAGCATTTAATAGGACAAGCTCTAAGTCCAATGGACTTTGGACTAAAGTTGAAATGGAACAACAAAGCCTATATATTTATCTGTACAAACGGTGAAACCAGTGTTGAAGTCTTACATGATTGGGAAAGTACATATAATGAAAATACAGAGAAGTTTTGCTTCAGTATCTTTTCAACCCACCATCACAAACCCATGTTTATTCAAATGTGGACAGATATTGTACTGAGATCTTTCAGTCTTCAAATGAATTTATGCTCAGGAATAGCAATGGCAATATGCATTCACTGGATATGTACAAGATCTAAAGAGTCTCTTGGAAACAATGAAAATTAATGAATTCAGGTAAAATATTAAAAATGTAGAAAAACAGTACAAAGAAAAGCAGGTGATAGATAAGGACTATGAAGGGCTGAAATAGATATAAAGTAGCAGGTAAAGAAAGTGGGGATATCCAGAGAACAACCAAACAGCTCAGATTTAGCTCAATCTGTATTTCTCAATCTAAAAGAAAACAGGATATGATTGAAAGGCAGATCAGGGTCATGTTGCAACTTGGAAATATAATACACTGTCTTCTTCCTCTATTCTAGTTTGCATCAAACTTGGCAACTTTAAGATGTGTGGACTTGAATTCCTAGAATTCTTGGACTTCAACCAAAAGTTGAAGTCCATGTTGCCCATCTTAAAATTGCCAAGACTGAAAAATATTATTTCACTCTTCAGTCTTCAGTGATTCAATACAAGAGGATAAAAGAACATAAAATGCCCTGAGTCCTGACTGACCTAATCATATTAGGATCACTCTGCTAAACATAAAAATATATTGCATATAGGATGAAAAAATATGATAAATCTTCTATATTAAAAGATAACAAAAAATCAAAATGCATTACTATTTGTCTCTGAAGAGCTGGTTATTAATACTATAAAATAATTGCATCACTTACTACTGAAGAAGAAACTCAACAATCATTTCTTTTTTTCTGGCAGCTCAGATCTTTCTGCACACATGCTGCATTTCTCTACAATGGGGAGGGGAGAACTCAAACAACAAGGACATTTCATATCTACTGTGCATGCCAGAAGCACTTTTCTCCTGAAATCATACATCACCCACAGAGCTTCAGAGTCAGTTTATCAATTGCCTGCAGATACCGTCACCCTATGAACATAGAAGGAGGGAGCAAGAACTATTTCATGAAAGTGAGATTCTCAGGGAGTCTTTTAATGGCCCAGAATGAATGGTTCTCCTTAGGATCCATAAAATCACTATACCCTGACTGTGTTAAATGGTAGACCTGAACTATTTTGAGTCTGTTTTCTCCCTCCTCCTCAGCAAAAGCAATCAAGAAGTTAACACTTCTGGCTGTGAATATTAGCACCTTCACATTATCACCATTATCTGGGTAGTAGTATTTGCATCAAAACTCAAGGATATATCTTAGCAAAAAAGGGGAGATATAAAGTGAATAATATATACCTGGGCTTGTATTTTGAGAATCCTGTGCCTTAAAAAAATCATTTTGGCATATTTAGAAGCACCATATTGGATTAATATACTATACCTTTCTGTCATTAAGCAGATCTTTTCAGCTTGTAGAGATGAACTGTATGGCAGAAGACTCCTTGAGAAGGTGTGAATTTGTCTAGATCATTGATTAACATCAGATTTTTAAAATCTGTCTTCATTCAAAAACAATGTCTATGTTGTTTCCAATGGACAAAACCTTTGCTATTTTAAAAGCTCTACCCTTACCCACAATATTACAATCTTCTCACTCTGAGAAGCACAGAGCTGAAGACACAAGCCTGAAGATGATGAATGAGACTTCATCGAAACGTTGCCTAGATACTTCCAATCTTACGCGGGAGAAAACCCGAATAACCAAAGATCCACATACAAATACCCGCGAGAACCTCAGAAAACATACATACACACACACACACACACACACACACACTTATTATAACAAAAATGTAAATGGCACCTTCCAAAGAGACAGAAGAGCGTGTGGTGTGTGTGTGTGTGTCTGAGCTGAGGAGCCTTGGGGAAACTGCCACTGGAAGAAGCAGAGGCAGAAAGGGCCCTTTACTCTCCTTGGGGGGCAGCACCCCTCGGCCACAACTCCAGGGGTTTCTCAGCAGGCATCTGCCTACAGAAGGACTGCTACCCTCAGTGATTAATTGGGGGGAGGGAGGGGGAGAAAGTGGGAGCTCCTTTCAGATCCTCAACCTTGATGCCAACCAAAACCAAGCATTTAATAGTGAGTGCCATACCAAGTGCATTAATCAAACAGATGGCAATTAAGTAGGGGCAGGCAGGTACAACACAGGTTATGGAGACAGTAAACACAGTGTCAGACATAAAGATCTCAGGTGCCTATATACAAATGCACAAAGTCTGAGGAGCAAACAGGGTGAACTCGAACTATGAATACATGAAGGTAAATATGACATAGTTGGAATAACAGAAACTTGGTGGGATGAAACCCATGACTGGAACATACTGGTAGAAGGATACAAACTATTCAAAAACAAAAAACAAAAAACACCAGACCCCATAAAAGAGAAGGTGGAGTTGCACTGTATGTAAAGGACCACTATATTGCTACCGAAATGCATGAAACCAAAGATGAAAACCTCCTAGAATGCATATGGGTCAATATAAAAGAAAAAAAGAATGACATGGCCATAGGCGTATATTATAGGCCACCCAATCAGGCAGTGATAAAAATAATACATCAAAATGTTTATGATTCATCTTATGCTTGCCATTTAAAATGCATATAAAACATGTTTGTTTCACTCTGTGATCTATATAAAATATTAGAATAGTGACAGACAATCAGAATTATAGTATGAACCATATTTTTTTCAGGAAGTATAATTTAGAGGAAAACACCTTAAAAGCTTATTTTAATTGGATTTTTCTCCCAGGTGGTGCCATGTTCATTTAGCAAAAATAAGCCGGGAAAGGGTGAGGAAAGAAAAGAAGCTTAAGATTTCATCCACAGCTGCAAAAAATATACTAGTTTATTAATTGCCTTTTTGTCAATTTCTGACAATTCGTGTCACTTATCATTGAACACAATCTTTCTCAAGGTGATAACAGTCAAGTAAAGGGAAAATACTACAACAGATTCTTCAGATAAACCCCAGAATTTTCTAATGCTGACAAGAAAAAAAGAAAGAAGAAAGAAAGAGAGAGAAGGAAAGAAAGAAGCTTATTACATTGTATTTGAATATAATAAATCACTTTATTGTTACTGCTTTGCAAATAAATAAAAAAAGACTAAAGGAGTTGAAGAAAAAAAATCCATTCTAGGGTTATATTTACACTGAAAATGGTATTGCAGGTACATAGCAAAGCAGTACAAACTGAGAAACAGATAACCACTATTGCCAAATCTTGACTACTTGTCCCATGATATTGCCACTTCGTTCAACTAGTTTTAAGCAGGTGGTTGAGAAATCTCCCCTGAATAAATTTAGATCTGCCTGCCTTTCAGCTATTTCACAAGAAATCTGAGCTTACTTTTCAGAGTACTAATCTTATTTGTACTTTGATTTGGTAACACCAAAAGAGCAGCACCAATGCTCGGGATTTGGTGCTATTGAATGGTTGTATTTCCCCCTATAAAGTTTTGATTTGTGCCTGAAGAATAGAGGAAGTCAGTTTTCTAGAACAACATGATCCATATTTTTCTTTATGGACAACAATGTCATCATACTGTTTTTCTTTGGATGTCTTTCTTCATATGTGAATGTTTGAGATAGGGAAGCCTTCACTTATAGAATCCTTTATGGTTCTCTTTAGGCATTCTTAAACCATGCAACCCTCTGCAGTTGAGGTGTAAAACAAGAATCAGCACTGAAGCTCTGCTTCCTCTAAAGTAGAGTTGAAACATTTCTTTTTTAGGAAATTGATGCAATTTAGGATTCAAATTAAAGATCCATTCTGGACTAAATATTAGATTTAGAGTCAGTTCTGAATAAAGTACTATTCTTGTTAGAATGGATTATTGTACTTATAGTCAAGTCAATGTTCTTCTGAATATGTGGAAGCTAGAAGAAGCCAGTAGTGGTGATAAGGCTGTATGTGCATGTTAGGATTTGGGGATTAACCCCTAGAAGAGTATTGCAGCAGTAGTCAAGCCAGGAAGCCAAAGGAGAGCGGAAGGGCCCCAGAGTATACACACACTGAACACAAACACTGTTTGTAGTTTAAATAGTTTTTAATCCAGTTAGAGTTTAATCATTGTCATTCAGTCCATTAAGTCATTCACAGTATTTCCATCCAGTAAGACTCACTAGTATAGTCCAAGTTAAGAGTCCTTGCAATATCTTTATCAGCCGATAAAGATATCTTCTCCTCCTCCGGTTTCACTCTCCAGAGAAACAAACGCTGGATATTCAGCAAACAGTAGCAAACAAAAACAGTTCAGTCACAGGCACTCACAGTCAGTAATCACAGTTAGTCGCAGTATCACACAGTAAGTCGCAGCAGCACACAGTTACAGACAGTAAGCTTTCCAGCTTCTAATGCTTCCTTATATTGTAACTTCTAACCGCACCCTTAATCGGCTAATTGCCTGCTGCATTGTGCTTAAAGTGATAAGCACTTAAACCATGATATCTAAGTTTTATATATTTATTCACCCAAACCATATTTGGTATCAATGTTATACCTAACATACTCCCCTTTTGGGTGAAATAAATATATAATACCTTTACAATCTAATCCCATATTTTTCACAACTCTCCTGGTGCTTACTGGCACCTTGGGCTTTAGTAAAATTATCAGCTAAATTGTCCTCCGACATACAGTACTCTAGCTGAATCATCTTACTTCTTACAGATTGTCTCACGTTTAGGTATCTTAGATCTGTATGCTTGCTCCTTGTTTTTACTCCAATATTTGTGGCCATTTGAATTGCTGCCTGATTATCTTCATGTATAATTATAGGATAATCTACAGTTATACCTATATCAATTAACATTTGTTTATACATTATTAATTCTGTACATAACAATGATAAACAGGAGAATTCTGCCTCCATAGTAGACAAACTTATATGCTGTTGTCTTATTGACTTCCAGCCTATTAATGTATTACCCAGCATTATGGCTGTTCCTGAAGTCGACTTTCTAGTGTCTCTTTCTGATGCAAAGCTAGCATCTGCATAAGCACTCAAAATTAAATCACCCTTTGGTTCTAAATACAATGAATAATTCATTGTCTTTTTAAGATATCTTAATATCCTCTTAGCTGCATTCCAGTGTCTTTCACATGGTGCAGAATTGAATCTAGCCAACTGATTCACGCAGTATGAAATATCTGGTCTAGACCAATTACTAATATAACTCAAACTACCAATTAAAGATTGATAAATCACCTTATCAAACTCCGGGCTTTGTACATCAGTGTTGCTAAACTCCTGACTCATTGGAGTCTTAGCTGGCTTACAAAGCTCCATCTTGTAATCTTTTAGCAATTTGCTTATCTTATCTTCCTGAGATATCTTAAAACCTTTCCGTGTTTTCTTTATATTCAAACCGAGATACTTCTTTATCTCCCCTAATTGCTTGATCTTTATTCTCTTTCCTAATGATGCTATTATTTTATTTGCTTCATCATTAGTTTCAGTTATCAATGCAATGTCATCTGTGAATAGTAATAATAATGATACTTTCCCATTTGTCTCCCTCTTAAACAGACATGGATCGGCTAAACCAGCTTTAAATCCTATATTGTCTAGTTCCTTTACAATATACTGGTTCCATTCATAGCCTGATTGTTTTAGACCATAGAGACTTTTCTTTAACAACCAACAATCATTATTATCCTTATTTTCACTTTTAATACCAATAGGTTTTTTCATATAAATAGTATGTTTTAATGGGGCGTGCAAGTAAGCAGTTTCCACATCTAAATGGTTAACTATATAGTTTTTACTAGCTGCCCACACTAAAGCTGCCCTCAAGGTTGCTGCCTTAAGACTAGGTGCAAACACCTCATCATAGTCATTAGCATTCTGCCTAAAACCTTGGGCTACTAACCTTGCCTTATGGATTAAATTACCATCTTTATCTGTTTTTACCTTAAATATACATTTGCAGCCAATGGATTTCTTTCCTACAGGTAATTTGGCATTTTCATACACCTTCATATCACTTAATGAATTCAGTTCCTTATTCATTGCTGCATACCATCTTTCTTTTTCCTTATTAGGATACTTTTTAATTTCTTCAACAGAATTAGGAACTTGATTAATCTGGCACACTGTATTAGCCTGGTACCTATCAGGCGGTCTAGATACACGTGTAGTTCTTCTGGGAATTACAGGGCTTACAGGAGGACTTTGTTGAACTACTACCTGTTCATCTTCCTCATCCTGTTCAGCTATTGAATCTGTTTCTTCCTTTATGGGCACTATTTCATCCTGTATTTGTCTCTTTACTTTATTTTTAAAGTTACAGGGATAACTAATGGGATTTCTATAGGATTCAATAATTACATCTTTATTGGCATCCTGTTCTAATTTCTCCCATCCTTCATGTTCTAGAAATTGGGCACTAGCACTACATAACACTTTAGATGTGCCTTTCTCCCAAAATCTATATGCCCTATGGTTTGCCTGATAACCAACGAAGAAAAATCTTTTAGCTCTATGTTGCCCTTTTTTTCTGAATTGTGCAGGAATATGCACCCATGCTGGTGCACCAAATGTGTGCAGGTAACTTAGGTCAGGTTTCCTGCCATGCCATCTGGTAAATGGTATTTCACCTGTTGTTGTATTAACAACGTTGTTCAATATGTTATTAGCACACATTGTAGCCTCCCCCCACAAAGTATCAGGTAACCCAGAATCATTTAACATTGTTCTAACCATTGCCTGTAGTGTTTGGCCTCTTCTTTCAATAAAAGCATTATGTTCTGGCCTGTATGGAGCAGACTTCTTATGCTCTATTCCAGCTACCTTAAGTCTGTTCTGGAATTTGTTATTAATAAATTCCGTACCATTATCTGTCACCAGGGTTATCAGTTGTCGTTTAGACTTTCTTTCAGCAAACCTAAGCCAATTGAAAAAATGTTGATATGTTTCAGTTTTGCTTTTCATTAAATAGCAAAACCCATATCTAGAATAATGGTCCATAATGCTCAGTATATATCTAGCACCTCCCATACTGGGTTTCTTTGGACCTATTATGTCTGCAAATACTACTTCTAAAGGTTCTTTTGTTTTGAAACCGTTTAGCCTATTTGCAGGCAATACCTTGCTCTTATCTTCACAGCAAACATTACAACGCAAATATTTATCACAAGGTTTTAACCTTATTCCTTCAGATAACTCAACTGTACGTTTTAGCATTTTAAAATTTACATGCCCTAAACGCCTATGCAATAAATGGATACATTCTTCATGAGGCTTTATATTATTAAATACAGTTTGAGCCTCCCCTTTCTTACTATTATCTAATACATATAATGTTCCATTTAAAGCTGCAGTTACCCTTTTGTTATCTTTTTCAATTATGCAATTATTATCTTTAAAAGTAATTACATAACCTAATTTATCTAATACCCTTACTGAAAGCAAATTAAACTTTAGTTGCGGTACATACAACATTTTTATATCCTGGTTTATGTACGGACAACGTGCAAAACCTTGACCTTTCGCTTTCAGGTTCCAGCCATTTGCAAGAGATATATGTTGAGAACTTGTAGACATTTTTATAAATTTTGTCTTATCTCTTGTGATGCAGTGGGATGCGCCACTGTCAACCACCCATAAATTATTCTTCACATCAGAGTTGTTAAACGTGGCTAGTTCAAATGCTTTCTTTGGCTTTTTTACATTCTGGCTTTTTCTCTTTTTGCAGAATCTTGCCAAATGTCCTCTGCCTCCACAATTAAAACACTTTTTAATTGTGTATGCTGTTGAAGATAAATTCTCTTCTTCCGGGTGCTGTACTTTACTAATCTGGTTTCTTTCAAGCTTTGAAGATAATTTCTCTTCTTTCTTATCTTCTCTCAGCTCGTCACGCTCACGCCTTCTTCTGGCTTCTTCTAGTAGCCTGCCTGTTATGTCGGTTAATGAGAGGCTTTCTTTTGGCAATACTTCCAACGAAGTTACATAGTCATCATAGCTTTGATCTAATGAAGATAATATTATGTAGACTTTTTGCAGTTCATTAAATATAAGCTCTTTTTCTTGCAAATCTTGAAAAATGCTCTTCATACAGTTTAAATGAACTAACATATCTCCATTCCTCTGAAGATGCGTTCGAAAAAGCTTCCGTGTAAGATTTATATGTGCTCCTACACTGTCCCGAACATAAATCTTCCTGAGGTTCTCCCAGCAGTTTGCAGCATTTTCTTCTCCACGAATATGGACAAGCTGCTGATCACAGAGAGTCAGTCCTATGATGCATAAAGCCTGCTCATTCTTCAGTTTAAAGTCTTGTAACTTTTCGTTATCATCATCATCAGCAGGATCCCAGCTACTCACATCTGGTGGGTTTGCTATAATGTCCCACAAACCTTCTCTGCGTAGAAGTAAACTACATTTCATTGACCATGAAACATAGTTTGTTCCATCCAGCCTGGATATCATGGACAGTTGTGACAAATTTACTTGTGCCATTGCTCTTCAGATATTTTGACTATTTTAAACTAATTAAAACAGTTTGTTTTTTACAGTAATGTGCAACTCACACCAACTCTCTCTGCTATATCCTGGTTAGTTAGACTATGCTGCTGGGCCCATAACCAATGTTAGGATTTGGGGATTAACCCCTAGAAGAGTATTGCAGCAGTAGTCAAGCCAGGAAGCCAAAGGAGAGCGGAAGGGCCCCAGAGTATACACACACTGAACACAAACACTGTTTGTAGTTTAAATAGTTTTTAATCCAGTTAGAGTTTAATCATTGTCATTCAGTCCATTAAGTCATTCACAGTATTTCCATCCAGTAAGACTCACTAGTATAGTCCAAGTTAAGAGTCCTTGCAATATCTTTATCAGCCGATAAAGATATCTTCTCCTCCTCCGGTTTCACTCTCCAGAGAAACAAACGCTGGATATTCAGCAAACAGTAGCAAACAAAAACAGTTCAGTCACAGGCACTCACAGTCAGTAATCACAGTTAGTCGCAGTATCACACAGTAAGTCGCAGCAGCACACAGTTACAGACAGTAAGCTTTCCAGCTTCTAATGCTTCCTTATATTGTAACTTCTAACCGCACCCTTAATCGGCTAATTGCCTGCTGCATTGTGCTTAAAGTGATAAGCACTTAAACCATGATATCTAAGTTTTATATATTTATTCACCCAAACCATATTTGGTATCAATGTTATACCTAACAGTGCACCTTCACTTTATCCCCATATTATATTCACCATATATTCAATGAACAGCCCTGGCCCTCTAAATGTCTGCTTTATTAAGAAATTCTGGTGGGAGAGGTTCAGATTGTTTACATAGGAGAAACCCTGATTTGATCTAAATATGTCCATATTTTTTCAAATGAATCTGAATTGCTTCTGGATTTAAGATTTTCTTGAAGCCAGGATATACCTCTATATTAAATCCTAAGTAGCACCATACTGTGTGTGTCTCTCTCTCTGTGTGTGTACATATACATACACACACACACATTTATTTATTTATTTTTATGTTTTATGTTTATTATTTATTTTTTTATTTTATTTTATTTGTCAATCGCTTACAAGATAATAGGTATAAGTATATACATAGTTATGAATACATGAAATAGGTACATACAAGAAAAATAAAAGAAACAATAGGACAGGGATGGTAGGCACGTTGGTGTGCTTATGCATGCACTCTACAGACCTCTTAGGAAAGGGGTGAGGTCAATAGTAGACAGTCTAAGGTTAAAGTTTTTGGGGTTTGGGGAAGAAACCACAGAGTCAGGTAGAGTATTCCAGACATTGATCACTCTGTTGCTGAAGTTGTATTTCCTGCAATCAAGTTTGGTGCGGTTAACCTTGAGTTTGTATCTATTGTGTGCTCTTGTGTTGTTATGGTTGAAACTGAAGTATTCATTGACAGGTAAGTCATTGCAATGTATGATTTTATATACCATACTTAGATCAGACCGAAGACAGTGTAATTCAAGGTTTTCTAGGTCTAGAATTTCAAGTCTGGTGGCATAAGGTATTCCAAAATGAGTAGAGGAGTGGAGAACTCTTCTTGTGAAATATTTTTGGACTTTCTCAACTGTGCTAATATCAGATACGTAATGTGGGTTCCAGACTGATGAGCTGTATTCGAGTATTGGTCTAGCAAATGTTTTGTATGCTCTAGTTAGTAGTGTAATATTACCAGAGAAAAAGCTACATAAGATTAGGTTAACAACTCTTAATGCCTTTTTGGCTATGTAGTTACAGTGGGCTCTAGCACCTAGATTATTAGAGATGCAGGTCCTTTACAGAGCTTGGATCATCAAGAAGGTCTTGACTATTCAGCCTGTATTTTTTTGCCAATATGTAGGACAGAGCATTTATTTGTTGAGATTTGAAGTTGCCATTTGTTTGACCATTCTGATACATAGTCAAGATCTTTTTGAAGGGTAGTCTGTGCTATTGAACAGCTTTACATCATCAGCGAAGAGAACGCAGTTGCTCTTAATGTGATCACAGAGGTCATTTATGTAGAGTATGAAGAGAGTTGGTCCTAGAACACTGCCTTGGGAAACACCACTGTTGACAGGTACAGAATTTGATAGGACGCTCCCAATTTTGACCATTTGTTGTCTGTTTGACAGGAATGCTTCTATCCAATTATGCAATTGTCCAGAGATACCATAAGATTTTAGTTTTAGTAGTAGTTTGTCATGTACCACTGAATCAAAAGCTTTACAGAAGTCTATGTAGATCGCGTCTATTGTTTTGCCCTGATCGAGTTGTGTAGTCCATATGTTTTTGACATAAGAATTTATTTGTCATTACACTCGCTAGCAGGTGCAACGAAATGAGGTGCTCTTCCACAAAGTAAAACTGGACAAACACCACTAAAAGAAAAGAATTGAACTAAACACAACCAACCATACAATAATCTCTATGCAATTTAAAAATGTAAATACCCCATTACTCTCAGCCATTTAAATTCCACAAAAATCTTATGACCCTGCATTCAAACTCAAAACTGCACTTGGATAAAAACTGTTCTTAAATCTGGTCATCCTTGTTCTTAATACCCTTCTCGATGGTAATAGTTCAAAGAGCTGATGTCCCAGATGAGAGGAGTCATTCAATATATTAAGTATCTTCCTCTTACATCTATTCCTATACAGTTCTTCCAAAGAGGGGAGTGAGCAGCCAATGATGTTTTGGGCCGTCTTGATCACCCTCTGAATTGCCTTTTTCTCTGCCACTGTGCAGCTCGAGAACCATACACAGAGACAGTAGGATAATATACTCTCAATTGAACTCCGATAGAAGGTAGTCAGTAGACTCTCAGCCAGTTGTTGTTTCCTAAGAATCCTTAGTAAATAAAACCGTCATTGTGCCTTCTTAATTAAAGCAGTGGTGTTTGCGCTCCAAGTCAGGTCGTTTGTAATGATGGTCCCGAGAAACTTACATTAAACCACCTGTTTCACACGAACTCCCTCTATATACAGTGGCTGAATGTCTGCTCTTTTTTTCCTATAGTCCACTATAACCTCCTTGGTCTTCTTAATATTAAATAGAAGATTGTTATTCTTGCACCAGCGGGATAGCTGTAGTACCTCATCCCGATATGCAGACTCATCATCCCCAGAAATAAGTCCTACAAGCGTAGTATCGTCTGCAAATTTCATTATCCTATTGTTGGGATGTTTATTTGTGCAATCAGATGAATAGATGGAGAACAGTAGTGGACTAAGGACACAACCTTGTGGAGTGCCAATGCTAAGTGTCTTGACAGTAGAAATATAATCATTCAGTTTAACTCTTTGTGGACGATTTGTTAAAAAATCCAATATCCATAAACAAATAGAATCTGGAAGATCTAGATCTTTGAGCTTGGCTATTAATCTGTGCGGTATGATGGTATTGAAGGCATAACTAAAATCTGCAAACAACATTCTTACATAATTCCCCGGTGTTTCCAAATGGGATAAGGCCATGTGAAGCACAGTAATAATTGCATCCTCAGTTGATCTATTTTCTTTGTAAGCAAACTGAAGCCCATCAAAGGAATCGGGAAGGCAGGAGATAATATAATTTCGAACTAGCTGCTCAAAGCACTTCATTAAGATAGAAGTTAGTGCCACCGGCCTATAGTCACTCGGACCATTTGTGGGCATCTTTTTAGGCAGTGGAACAATGGTGGAAGCCTTGAGACAAACAGGAACCACGCATTGTATCAAGGATCAATTAAAAATTTCAGTCCATAC
Organism: Notechis scutatus; assembly: GCF_049901735.1. Lineage (NCBI taxonomy): Eukaryota > Metazoa > Chordata > Lepidosauria > Squamata > Elapidae > Notechis > Notechis scutatus. The sequence goes on from NC_142011.1 coordinate 29,792,283, forward strand.
CCCAGCTAACTGATCAGCACAATCTTTTACCACCCGACCAGGAATTGAGTCGGGCCCAGCTGACTTTCTGGAATTAACCGCCTTCATTGTCTGCCTCACATCCTGCTCATTCACAATGAAGGGGAGGCTCTGCTGAGTAAATGGTGGCAAAGGGACAGTTTCAGTTTGATGGATCTCAAATCGGACAAAAAAATTGTTCAACTCCTCAACCACCGCCGCACTACCATCCGAAGAGACCTTTTTTGCTTTATAGTTCGTTAGTTGTTGAACCCCCTGCCAAACCTGCCTCATGTTATTACTGAGAAAGTAATCTTCAATTCTCCTCTTATATTCGGCCTTAGCTTGCTTAATACCTCTCCTCAAGTTCGTTCTTGCAACACTATAGTCTAGATCATTCCCAGACTTAAAAGCCTTATTTCTTGCGTACAACAAACGTCTAACCTTCCCGGTCATCCAAGGTTTTTGATTAGGATAAACCCGGATTCGTTTATCCACCGTGACAGTATCAATACAGTGTGCCATATACCCTAACACCGCAGCTGTGTGATCGTCGAGATCAGAATGATCAAAAACTTCCCAGTTTGTCTGTTCAAAGCAGTCCTTTAGCTGCTCCATTGCTCCCTCTGGCCAGCTTTTCACCGTCTTGACTACCGACCCTGCCTGTTTTCTCAGAGGAATATACTCTGGGGCTAGAAGCAGGGACAAGTGATCCGACTGGCCCAGATGTGGTAATTGTAACACCCTGTATCCATTTACAATATTTGTGTAGACCTTATCCAAGGTGTTCGACCCCCTAGTGGCACACCTTATATGTTGATAGAATTTAGGGAGGACCACACGAAGATCTACATGATTAAAATCTCCTGCAATAATGTATACAGCATCTGGAAATTTGCTTTGCAAGTTGCCAATTTCAACACCCAGGAAGCCCAGAGCCTAATCTACATTTGCATCTGGCGGAATGTAAACAGCAAGAATAATAACAATGCTGAATTCCCATGGAAGATAGAAGGGTCTGCATCTAACAGACAGATATTCCAGCTCCAAAGAGCAGTGACGTGTTATAACCTCTGAGTTTGTACACCAAGTCTCTTTAACAAACATACACACTCCACCTCCTCTGCACTTCCCCACATTTCTGTCTCTATCCAGACGATGTAATAAAAAACCGTCCATCTCAATAACAATGTCCGGGATAGTGGGGTTCAACCAGGTTTCGGTGATTAACAACACACAACAGCTTTTCACGAACTTACTTGAAGAGACCTGTAACCTTAAATCATCCATCTTGTTTGCCACGGATCTAGCATTAGTCAGAAAGAGACTTGGGAGCGGCAGCCACTTCATTTGTTTTTGCAGCCTGTATAAAACACCAGCCCTGCAGCCTCTTTTCTTCCCCCTCTCCCTTCGTCTTCTTCTCCTTCTCACCCTCTCTCTCACCGGAGCCACAATCCACGGAGAGCCGGGGAGCCTTGCAATCTCTGACGGTATGTTATGTTTCCAAACAAACTTAGCTGTTATCTCTTGTTTGCTTTGTAGTCCAATCTTTACAAGCTCACAATTGCTATAGAGTATGTTCATCCCGCAGGAGGTATTCACAATACAAGATAATCCACACAAAACATCCATAAAAAAACATCCATAAAAAAACACCAAGTCGAAGAGCACTGAGCTGCAGCATGTGAATGCGCGGCCATTAAGGCGAGGGACAGAGGGACTTTTTGCAGTGTAAGAGTTGCAGATTGCAGGATAGTTTTTTTTCTGAAACCAAATTGTTTATTAGAGTAGGTTGTTTGTCTCTAAGTTTGGATAATGGATTGGTTAATAATTGATTCCATGACTTTACAGGTGATGCAGCATAAGGAGATTGGTCTGTAATTTTGAACTAGGCTGGGGTCTCTCTTTTTGAAGATGGGGATGACCGTGGCTTGTGACCATAGGTTAGGCAAGGAGCTGGTCCTGAAAGATTTTTCAAAGATTATGCTTAGATGTTCGGCTATGGCAGTGGATAGCTTTTTAAAGAAGTAGGCACATATTCACTCTGGTCCAATAGATAGAAATGGTTTTAGATTGTGTAGTGCTTTTTCAACATTGTCTTCTGTAAAATTGATATGTATTAGATCATTGTAGTTTTCTGTGGTTCAGCTAGGAAATACTGGGCATGATCCATTGCTGCTAACAAATACTGAGCCAAATAATGTGTTAAAGATGTTGGCTTTAATGGTGTCGTCATTGCAGTCTTTACCATTAGGTCCTATCGGGTGGGATGGACCTTGAGTCTTTTAGTTTGTTGTTTACAAAATTGTAAAAAGTGCGGGTGGAATTGGTGCATAGAAGGTTTTCCTCTTGTTTAATGTGATAATTGGTGCATTCAGTCTTTATCTGGTGGCATAAATTTTTGTATCGGCTTTTGAAATTGGCAACGTGACCAGATTTGTTTTCCTGCCAGAGTGATCTCTTTTTGGATTGAAGTTTCCTTATTGTTATGGGTAATCTGTTTTTTGGGGGGGTGGGGGTGGGGGGAGTTGTTGTTTGTACATATAGTTTGATGACTCTTTTGACTTCAAGTAAAAATATGTTGTAATGGTCTTCAACAATATTGCATCCAGTGAATAGAAATTGCCAATCAAGGGATGAGAAATCGTTGTCTATAAGATCATAGTTGCCTTTTTTGAAGTTATAATTGGGGATTATGTCATTGTGATGATTTTTGTGTGGGCGTATGTTGAGACAAAAGTCAATCATATTGTGGTCACTGCTGGAAAAGGGTTCTTTAGTTTGTATTCCATAAATTAAATTCAAACTATTGTAGAAGATGAGATTGAGGAAGTTGTTTAGTGTTGTTGGTTACTAGTTGTTCCAGTCCCAGATTTGTAACAGCATTGTAGAAGGTTGCATGTATGGGTTCAGTTGTACATTCGTTTAGGGTCCAGTTAATATGAGGTAGATTAAAGTCACCAAGAAAGATAAAAACATATAGTGTGTGTGTGTGTGTGTGTAGGTGTGGGCAAGTATTCTTTTTCTTTTCTTCCTCTGGCAAGGAGCTTTATTTTGGGTGTAGGATATTTTTAATTTTTTTCCATTGTCTTTTTAAAAACTGTTTTTTTTTTATTTAATTTTTAAATTTTAATTATGAGAATACAACACAGTACATCCAACTTAACCTTGTTATACATACATACATACATACATACATACATACATACATACATACATACATATATATATATATTACTTCATTGTTTATAATCTCCTTATTTGATATATTATTTACTAATTAATCAAATCATAACTACAAATGTTTCAACCTTGTCTTCTGCTATATAACCATTGATAAAATTTATTCCATGTTTTATAATATTTAGATTCTCTTTTGTCATTTAATTCTAAAGTTATTTTGCACATGCCATAATTTTTCTTATTATTTATGTTTCTGAAGGTATTATTTCATTTTTCCAGTATTGTACATATATTCTTCTAGCCGCCATCAATACATGTACTATTAGATACATTATTTCCTTCTTATATTTTTCTGATACTATTACTAGGAGAAACAAATCCTGTTTAAATGGAATACAATCTCTTGTGGGAAAGTATTATTGATGATTATATGCCATCACTTTGTTTTCAGCTCTTAGAAAACCACATAGATATTTTCTCAATGATGACCTGTTCCAAATCTGATCTTTCAGCATTTCCAACAATCACTGCTGTAACTGAGTTTAATTTTGTTACTGCTAGCCACAAAGTGTAACAGAATTAATTAATACTGAATAGTTTTGAGTAGATAAAGGTCTTTAACTATTTGCTTTATTCCAGTCTGGATTGGACTTGCTGTTTACATCATCAGTAAAATTGGCCACTAAAAGAAACAAAAGCTTCTATGGATAGAAGAAGCTTCTCACTTCTACATATAATACTGATAAATATAGAAGTTAATAGTTAGATATGGAGAAGAATGAAACATCTGTACGGGCTCTTTGAGTTATATTCAGTGATACACGTGCAACATTGCATCTGGTGTGATTCAAATTCCCACTTTCCCCAAACAAACACATAGTGAAGCTGAATAAGAATACATACAAACTGCAGTGCATTTTCTCTGTATACAATGAAATGCCTATTACAAACTTGGAGGAAATTCTTGTAGCAAAACCTGAAAGATACTTTTCTGTTTGTGTTTCTCTTATGCCACATCAAGGAAGGATATAAATTCAGAAACAAATAAATCCATAACACATATTCTATATACTTATTATTGAACCCTGATGCGCATATGGTGGTGGACAAAAGAATCGAATGCTGCTTCTTTTGTGATTACTGCAATGGAAACTGAATCCTCAGCCCTATTTTACAACCCCACCAATGGATTATCTTTATTAAAATACTTTAAGTAGGACAATATTTGCATCATTTTAACTACTAGCCAGAGCTTTTGACTGCCAAGCGCAGCATGTGGTATAGCCATTTACATGTATAATTTCTCTTTTCACATCTCTCTCTCTTCCCCTGTCTCTCTTTCTCTCTCTCTCTCTTACACACAAACATGGAGAATCTCTCCTAACTGAGCAGCCAGGAATCTTTTATGCTAGGATGTGGAAAATGTTGTCTTAGAACTTTAAATTTAAAATTATCTTGGCTTAGAAAGATAATATATGTGAAGGCTGTAAGTTCTAACCGTCAGTGGCTTTGATCTCTCTTTCCTTCCAACAGGAGAACATTTTCTCCATCCACATCTAAAGATACTGGGTACTTTTTCATTTCTACAGTTCCCAGAATTTAAATGAATTTAATTTTAAGATACTAGAAAAGGAAAACGTTCACAATTTAAATGTTATAAACCAGCTATTTGGGGAATGAATTCTGTATTTCAGTAAGTGAAAAAATGTTGTTGAGTTCTGATGAAGATAGTGACATCCAGATGCCCCAGAATGTTCACAATCTTGCAACTGTTCTACAATTTTGAGATGATCTTATCTGTAAGCAACTTAGGTATAGATTTAGTATTGTCCACAACTGATGGCTCTATTGCCCTCTCATTGGGCAACTCCGAGGATACTTAGCTTTTAAAGCCCTTTGTCATTATATGCATCTGGACCCCTCTGTTCATGCATCCCTACTTCTAACTTTCCTGAAGCTTGGTTGTAGATGACACAGTTGCCATTCAATTATATATATAGATAGATCTTTGAGAAACAACATTCATGAAATTCAACAGATACATTTTCCAAAGCAGTAGCAGATTAAAAAGAAGACTGCAAGAAGGTGATAATCCAAATTACTCTGGTTGTTTAATTCAGGCTGAGAAAAACAAACAGAAATTAATGACAATGTCTTTGTCTGGACCTGAAAGGGAAGGAGCAAAAACTAGACCATTCTGGGTGAAGGCATGTAATGGAATAAGTTGATAGCATCAGACAAAGTCCCAGAACAAACAGGGAGTTCTATTCTCAATACTTGTACAGTAAGAAAGATTAATAGGGGGCGGAGGGTGAAACTGCTGCCTACTAGCACAATGCTGAAAAGCATTACAAAAACCCATTACAAAAAGCAAATACTTCTGGAATTAATGAAACTGGCAACACTAAATTGGAGATACCATTCTAGCTCCATATTAAAGGCTAGGAAGGTCATGTTTCTTAGGAAACAATTTTCCTGTAATAGGAACTATATAATAAAAGTATAGTTGTTGCAAAAATATGAACAGATTTGTCTCTACTTTTCTACAAGTAAACTTTGAGCCAATCTATAACTTGTTTTGAACTTCCATTGCTTCCTAAGGATCATTCAGAAGCATTCAGAAGCATTCCTAAGGATCATTCAGAAGCATTGTTTTTTATTTAAGGCCTTTTTTCTTTTGAAAACTGGGTGTTGCCCAAGTAACTTTTTTATTTAGCATAGTTTTACTGCCTCATTTCTTACAATTTCCAACCACTGATATTATATTAGTTCACGTAAAAAAATATTGCCTGAAGTATGTTGACAATGAACTATAGATAATGAACTGCAAAGGTTGTCATACAGTCAGTGAAGAACAATAAACCACTAAAGAAACAAAAGACAAAGCGGAGAAGGAGGACTTGATGAAAAGGTAGGGCTGAGCACTCTGTCATGTAGTGATGGAATAAGAAAAATGATGCGAGAGGGTTTGAATAATGCTTCTCTGTTAGCAGGCTTGTTCTTGAAAAGTGTCCACATTTTCCTGAGGGACCACTTTTTCCCAAGAGTCTCTACCTGTCCAATTCAATCTAGCAGATTGGGCATGCTGGAAGATCCTGTCAGCAAAGAGGGTTGGCTGGCGGGGACTACAAGAGAGGCTTTTTCTGCAGTAGCCCCCTACTCTGTGGTATCTTCTGCCCTTGAAGATTAGAACCTGTCATAAGGCTTTAAAAAGCTGACTGTGAATCCAATCCTGGAGCTTTGAACATGCTTGGGGGGAGGGGTTGCATTTCTTCGTTTTACTATTAACTGGTTAATTATCTAGTATATAGTCATTTTGAATGTTTTTATTGTTTTAAATGTTTTTTTGTTGTTTTAATTAGTTTTATAGTTGTAGAACTGTAAACTGCATATTGGTTGAGATGAGCAGCTGTAGAACGTGAATGAATGAATGAATGAATGAATGAATGAATGAATGAATGAATGAATGAATTTACTTAACAAGTAGTATTGGATCCAGCTTGGTTTGGAATTTCTGGTGAGCTTGCTTGGTGATTCCAATGTTATCTGTTGAGCAAAGACTCTGATGAACTAGTTCAATTTGTCTTTAAAATGTTGCATCTATAGTTTTTAAAAATAAAGTTTCATTAGACATAAAGTCAGATAGCATATATTGCAATCTTGGAGTTGCATCCTCTTCACAGTACTGATGGCAACCCAAAGACAGATGGCATATTTTATTTTATTCTGAGTCAATTCAATATGTTTGGGCGTGGTCTGGAAATTAATATGTCCACCTTTCTCATAATACAGATTTCTACCTACTTGAGGATTATGCTCAGTCTAGCCGGGATTAATTCAAACTTGGAAGTTCCAAATGTGACCTTGGAATCATTGAACATTCTAAGGGGCATTGCCTACAGACAATTTTGCAATAGTAAAATAAATAGTATCTTGCTCAGGTTTTTTGTTTTCCTGTTCATTATATCTAATTAGAATCATTTGTTTGCTGTATGCAAACAGTATATATTTAAAATTCTTATAAATCTTTGGGATATCTTGATTTTACTTTGTTTTCCTCTACTGTGTATAAAAATATGGATTTGGAAAGCATATACAGTACAATATTTTGTTATCAGGTTTTTGCAACCCTGTAATCCAGATGGCATAAGCAACACCTTATTTATTTGGAGCAGCAATTGCTATAAAATGTTCTATTTGTACCAGACAGAAAGCTTAGCCCTAATGGAAATCATAGCCATTTTAACTCCCATTTCTATTTAAATGCAAGATGAAATACAAGTGCCACTCAAATTGCTTACAATATTTTGTAAAGGTTAATTTGCTTAAAAGGTTTTCTCCATTTAATATACTGATTCTGCCTGTATGCTTGGAAAAGAGAATGTTTTAGTGAGTACCTGCTGATGACTTAACGTTAGGTAAAGGATGCTTCAGTTTATTTGTGTACAGTGGAAGGATAGCAGTCCAATTCTGCTTCATAGGAACAGACAATATGTTTAGTTGGAAGCTGTCCTTTTAGTTTATTTACCAGAGAGTTGCAGGGCATGTGGTAATAACATATGTCATCCAAAGAAAGCACAGGACAAACTTTTTTGACCTGATGAAATGTTTGCTTTTAAGGAGAAAAAAAGTAGTAAATGAGAAAGATACTTTCTAAACCTCCTGAAGTCTTATTGAAATTGGCATCATGAAAATATTATGATAAAACAAAGAAAATGCCTTCCTTCCTTCCTTCCTTCCTTCCTTCCTTCCTTCCTTCCTTCCTTCCTTCCTTCCTTCCTTCCTTCCTTCCTTCCTTCCTTCCTTTTTCTAAAAGAAGAAGAATGCTTGGTCATTGTAATCAACTGGAAGCAGAAGCAGGCCCTTCCTTCCACCATCAATTCTTCCTAGTAATTGATAGCATAACCACCATGAATTATACCTTTTGCAGTTATGGCAAACGATAATTCTGAGGAATATACCTTGAAGCGGTCTGTGTCCTTTTCTATATAGTTAATGTAGTTTATATGGACTGCTCTTGAGAACCATCAAGAATCTTGAGTTTGAGTAGAATGCTGAAATAGTACTGTGGTTGTTTGATATCATTACCTTATCAGATACATGTGTTGCTGGCTCATTTCAGAGTCTAAATTAATATGCTGGTTACTACTTTTCAAATCCTGCTGACATTGTTGTTCAGCCCAAGTTCAGAGTTGAAACAGTAATATTCAATCAAGTTCAATCCTTTGTTTGCTTGTTTGTACTTAATGGACAGAATGTTGCTAAACTAAAGCTGTAACTGCCTGAACTACTAGATTTATCCTGAGAAATTCTAGGGTTTTGTTTCTCTGAACCTCTTCTTTGAGCTATTCTAATGAGAATTCACTGTTTCATGTTCAAGAACATTACTGGAAAAAGATCTAAACTACTGTGCATGTAACAAATTAAGTGATGCTTCTCAAACATAGCATTTTATCACTTCCTACACAAACTGAAATGAGATTTAACAGTTAATCCTTGAAAAAAATTGATGGATTTTTAAAATTCAGTTTGTCTTTTTAAATTTGGATTGACTGCAGAAGCAATAATTATGTGTGTATGTGTGCATGAGTATTTCTTTTCTTTGTATTGTTTTTATAGTTTTTTATATAGCACAACTAATCAATAAACTAATTGATTGGATTATTCAGTTTGTCTTTTGAATTTATTGTCCCTAATTGTTTAAATATTCTTTATTCTTTCTGTAAAGAATTTACATAAGAATTTTTAGATTTACAAATTTCATATATGAATATGTGCATATTTACTAAAAGAGGAGAGAGGAGTTTTATCAGGTCCATATTTTAAAATGAATTGCTTTAAAATTAACTATATACCCTTGGCTAGCAGATGTTCTTTGGATTGTGTTTTACTCCCAAAATCATAATGAAGTATATATTTTCCATGTCCCATGTCCATAAATGGTCATTCTTAGGTAATATGCAAACTGAATGGAGGAAAATCATGACTAAATATTTGTGGAACTGAAACAAAGTAGAAATTGTTTGATTTATCTAGGAATGTCAAGGTTATATTTGTTTATGATTTGATTATTTTTATCCTTAGTGTCTAATTTAAATAACTTATCCAAAGACATTTAATCAGACACTAAAGGAAGACACTATTTGGATTTCAGATCCATCTGTTGCATGAGAAAGTAAGAGTTTAGGAACATAAGTAAGTTTCATATTGAATATTTCAGAAGACCACTGTCCCAGTAAAAATATTTTTTGCTGCTTTTATGCTCAAAACTGTGGCAGATCATTATTCTTTACTTCTTTGGATTCAGCCCACAACACCCATTCAACGTACTGAAGCAAAACTGACAGAAGCTGAATTTTAATTCCAGTGACAGAGCAAAGACTCTTTAGGGGATTTTGGTTTATTGCACATGGGTACAATAAATTTTGTTTTGCTTGTACTGGACTTAGATAGATCTAATTTAACTGTGTTGCCACTGGGGCTTTCTTATGTTGGACTGTCTGTATCATATATTTATTAGTAAAAACAAAGGAATTAAATTGGCAGCTAGGTAAACAACAGTACAATTGTCTATCATACCTTTGTTATATTCCTTTATTTTTTAAAACTAATAAATATATGGTGTATAATTAAAGTTTTTAATCATTTTCATCATTCTGGGTTGCATCCCAGAATTACATATTTAGCACTTTAGAGGAAAAGAGCCATGTTAACCTATATAGTAACACAAAATTAGAACAAATCTGGTTGTTGATGTTGTTCTGCAGTTGCTAAATTATGTTCAACTTGTCATGACTCCATGGACCATAGCATGACAGTTCTCCACTGTCTTCTGGAGTTTGTCAAAATTCATGTTTATTGCATCTACAATACTAACCATCTCATCCTCTGCTGAAAAGGATCTCCTTCTCCTTTTGCCACAAATCTGGTTGCACCTTTTCAGACTAGCAGATTTTATTAAAAGGCATACACTTTCAACAGCTTACTTCATCGGATGCACAGAATAGCTAAATGATATGGTATATAAATTGAGTTATGCAGAAGGAAAAGGGAGAGGAAGACAGGGTGGTTACACAGACGCAGATTGCATCAGAGATCGTTTAAAGTATCTTATCAATTAGCAGTTGTTAAAAACTACTGTTTTTATTAAGACCAAGGCAGTCTAAATGTGAATACAGGTTTTTCTCACTCAGGTGTGCTAGTGAAGTTTATTTTTTTTCTCAAATGGCAATTTTGAAAATGATAATAGGGTGCTCTGGCAGATTGAAATGTTTCTCTTTCTTTTTTGCCTCCATCTACTTCATTAACAAATGAAAACCTATAGTGCGATTGCCTACAGCCATCCAAACACATTATTAATAAGATACAGTCCACATTGAACAATGACACTGTACTTTCTCAGGCCTTGGAAGACAGACCCATGTTTGCATAGATATAACTATCCAACCTAAAACAGATTCTCATAAGAAACAAGAAACAATGGGACAGTAATTGGAATCAAACCTTGCAACACACCCAGATGTCTATTTGCCCTGATAATTACACCAACAGCACCATCATTGGTCTGAACAAGGCCACACACAAGATTGCTCTTCCTTCAATGGGATAGATGCCATCATCTGCCAGTGCTGCCCTCTTGATATTATAATATTTGAACAAACAAACCAAATTTGTGCAAAAGAATTAATGAACATAAGTTGACATAAGGAATCAAAACAAGGGGAAAGTGATAACAGTTCCAGCCTCTCAAGATACTCCATTGCAGAGCTAGCCATATAGCCTCTTGGGGAAAAAGAAATTCTTGCACAGTTGAACAAAAGAATCCTGAACTTAAAAAGATAAAAAAAAACCTCAGAAGGTTTCAACAAACACAATGAGTTATAACACTTTTTTGTGTGCCTTTGAGTCTGTTATCTCCTGACAACTTCCTGGAATTTTCTAGGCAAGATTTCAGAATCTTGGATTGTCATTGCCTACTTTCTAGAGCTGAGAGAGAATGACTGGCCTAGAGTGATCAGCTGGTTTTGTTCCTAAGATAGAACTAGAACTCAGAGTCATCTAGTTTCAAGTCCAGTACCTTACTCACTAGACCAAATTTACTTTCCTTAACATATTGCGACTGGTAATTGATAGTATATTTGTGATTTATCACACATGTAACCTAAGTAGTCTATCTTCCCCTCCTTCCCCTTCTCGCTGCATCCCAGTTTATAACTTACATTAATTTTGTCATGCCATGCAGCCAATGAATAAGCTCACAAAAGGCTGTGCCATTTAATAAAATGTCTTAATCAGAAAAGGTGTTCTTATTTTTGGATACATATTAAATATTGTTTCCAGGAATTGCCAAGCTATGTTTTTTTAAAAAAATACAGAAAAACAAGTTGTAGATATATGATTCATATGAGAAATTATGGGAAGCTATTGATTTTGTTTGGCAGGCAACTTGCTTTGACTTTTTTGTCTTACTATAGTTACAACAGTGAGTCACATTTTGTGTTCCTGTGTTTGCTTATTTTCATGATACATTTTATTTAATACATCAGCTAAGGACATACCTCACCTGGATTGAGCATTTTTCTCCCAGCTTTATTTTAAGCAGTAGCATCTCATGACATTTGTCTGATCAATGATGGTTCAAAATTGGCAAAAGGATTGAGGGAGACCTGAAATCAGTGCATTTGTTAGTAAATTCTACTTTTGCAGAGGCAAATAAAAATGAAATGTGAACTGATTTGTAATGAGAAGATACTCACATACAGTATCTTGATATTCTATTTTAGGATAAGCGACATTATGCAAAGTATAAAGAAAATAATAAAAGAAAACAATAGGCCAAAGATATTCAAGAAACAAAGAAAGAAAATCAGGAATCAGAGCATGGAGATCTTGTTGATAGTGCTTTTCAAAATAAATAAATAAATAAATAAATCAACCGGGAAAGAATTAAATGTTATACCATTGTGAAAGATTGCTAGAGACATATATTCAAAAATACAAGGCACATTTGCAAAGAATTTGAACTAGGGGAGTTCTAGTTCTATTCGTTGCAGAATACCTTATGCCACCAGACTAGAAATTCTAGACCTAGAAAATCTAGAACTATGCCGCCTTCGGTCTGATCTAAGTATAGTATATAAAATTATATATTGCAATGTCCTACCTGTCAAGAATACTTCAGCTTCAAACATAACAATACAAGAGCACACAATAGATACAAACTCAAGGTTAACTGCACCAGACTTGATTGCAGGAAATATGACTTCAGCAACAGAGTGATCAATGTCTGGAATACTCTACCTGACTCTGTAGTTTCTTCCCCAAACCCCAAAAACTTTAAATTTAGACTGTCTACTATTGACCTCACCCCTTTCCTAAGAGGTCTGTAGGGGGCGTGCATAAGCGCACCAATGTGCCTACCGTCCCTGTCCTATTGTTTCTTTTTTATTTTTCGTATATGTATCCATTTCATGTACTCTTAACTGTGTCTATACTTATACCTGTAATCTTATAATCGCTTGACAAAATAAAATAAATAAATAAAAAATAAATAGTTCTAAAGAGATCATGTAGATATGCAGAGGAATGTCTAAAATGATGGAAAGGAAATTTGTCTGAAATGCCAAGTACTGGATTTGGAAGGAAGCATCTGGGGTGAATACGAAACATACATTCTACCTTACAGTTGCTTTTTACTTCAGTTCTGACAATTGGATCACTTGAAGTCAACAGACTACTTTTGAATATAGTTGCAAGCTTCATGGCAAATCCTATCTTGCAACAGTAGGAAAAGCTGAGGACCAGTTCCTGCCACTATATTATTCTATCTGATAATAGATGTGGTCTGGGAGCACCTATGTTCTATAATTTATCAAATTAATAAGTGTCTGTTCCTGTGATTATATAGACAATGTTCCTCCTCCTCCTCCCCCCCCACTTCCTCCTCCTCCTCCTTCTCCTCCTCCTTCTTCTTCTTCTTTCCACTGCAGGTAGAAGGCCACTTTCCAACAAAGTGTTTCCAACAAATATGGGTCTTCTTTTGCCAATTGGGCCTGCAATACTTGCTGATGTCATCGATCCATCTTGTTTTAGGTTTCTTTTGTGGATGCTTTTCATCAAGTTGAATCCATTCTATGTTTGCCTTGGTCCACCTACCATGAGTCCTTTTTCTTATGTGACCATCCCATTTCCATTCAATTCCTTTACTCTCGTGATCTTATTATATACTTTTGTTTGTTCTCTGATCCATGTGCAAGTCTTACTGTCTTGTTTTGTATTGCCAAGCATATATTTTTCCATGGCTTTTTGCACCACTCGTAACTTTTGTATTGATTGTGAGGTTAGTGTCCATGTTTCACCTGCATATGGTAGAACAGGTGGTACACACTGATCAAAAACATTTCAGGCATAGGGGGAAGTAGTTCTTGAAAATTATGCTTAGCTTGCCGAATGGCAATGGCAATGTCTTAGCTTGCCAATCATATGTAACACACCATTAACTTTCCTTTATTGTATCACCTTCCATTGAGATCTGCTGGCCAAAGTGTATGTATGTCTATGTCTACTTCTTTTCCAGATATAATTTTTTCTTTCTTTGATGAATTTATTAAACATAACCTATCTCTTTTTCAGGTTTACTTTTAAGACAAATGGCTCGCGTGTTATGTGCAGCTCTTGTATGTGTCTTTGTAGCTCTTCTGAGTCTTGTGAAAAGAGAACATCACCTGCAAATCTTAATGATTTAAATCAGTGGTCACCAACCTTTTGGACCTCAGGGACCACCAACTCATAATTTTAAATCCCACAGACCAGAGACCGGGAAAATCCCCCAAAAAGTCTGCAGGAAAATTCCCCACCCCATTTTCCTACCGATCGATCATTCTTTATTAGGGATTGCAGGATATTGTCTCCAGCTCCATTCTCAGGGGAGGGGGGGAGACTTTTGGCTTCATGCAAGGAAAGCAGCAGAAGTCTTTCTTTCTCTCCCCCAAATTCCACCAGAAATGAGTCTTTGTGAGACTTGTCGCACCAGTGCAGCCTCTTGGAGCAGGATGCTTTGCAGGGTCCTAAAGACTCATTTCTGGTGGAGTTTGGGGAAGAGAAAGAAAGTCTTTTGCTGCTTTCCTTGCGTGCAGCCAAAAGCAGAAGAAGAAAGAAGTGGAAAGAAGCAGCCCAGTGGCCAGGTGAGGCATGTTGGGCAATTGGGGCAAGTTCCCCCGCTGCCCTTTCCCCCCTCCTCTCACTACCTCATGTTGTTCGCAATGCAAGTGATGCAAGCATTGTGTTCCCATGGGCCATGTGGGTGGCGCAGCCTTGTGTTCCCACACAGTCTGGATTAATTGCTTTGGGGAGTGCTTTGGGGGTGACATTTCTCTGCAAACCACCAAAATTTTCTCGCAGACCACCAGTGGTCCTCAACCCACTGGTTGGCCACTACTGATTTAAATAGCACCATTAATTTTATGCCATCTATTGCCCAGCGTAGTTTGCAAAATACTTCTTCAAGGCAGACTGAGAAAAGGATAGGTGATATTGTATTGCCTTGCCATACACGTGCTTCTATGTTGGTGTCACCTTAAGGTCGTTAAGGAAAATTGTCCCCATTGTTTGTTCATATATTGATAGTAGTAAGTTAATGTAAGCAGTGGCCTTGGTTGAGCAATGCATTAATTATTGCTTGTTGGATTACTGAGTCAAATGGCTTTCAATGACTTGCTGAACAATTTGGATGTGAACTATTGTGCTGTAATCACTGCATCTTTTAATGTTTTCAATATTCTTTTTGCTATTATCTTGGTGAAAACCTTGTAGATGACTGAAAGCAGGCTTATTGGACAATAGTTCTTTAAATCATCTTGGGCTCCTTTTTTGTCCTTAATTATAAAAGCTTTTCCAAGGCCATGGCAATACTGTCATCTCCATTCACTTTAGCCACTATTTGATTAAAGGAAAAAAAAATGGAAATCAGCAAAAATAAAAACAACAATGATGCTTTTTCATGCGCAATATGTGTTTTACCATATGGGTACACCTAAAACAAATGCTAATTAAATAATCAGAAAATATATTTAGATGATTCTTTTGCCTTTTAGTAGTTTCTGAGTAATTTTTTTACTGTCAAAAATACAATTTAAAAACTCAAATAGATAATGAGGTGGGAAATCTGTAACAACCTTTGTTAGACTTTTTGAAGTGCCTGATCTTTGCTTGTTCCCATATAAACAATCCAAATTCATATCTTTAGATTGTGTAATCAGTACACAGCTGCCCAGTAGATTTGGTACCTCTTTAAATGCTGCAGTGCAGTTATTTGCAGTTCAAGGTGAATGTTGGCAGTTCTATCTCGGGATTTAACATAGATATTCAAGAGGAAAAAATATGGAGGAAAATATCAGGAAAAAGTGACCCAGACTGAACGCTGAGAATACTATACATTCTGAGAGATTTATGAAAGCTCTGGAGAAGGGACAAAATTTAGTTTATGGAACTTGGTGGAATCAGCTTTACTTTTTCTGTCTGCCTAAATATAACTCAGACATTTTATTTCTTGTATTTTTCATTTCATCTGCCTCAATTGTCTTTTTATTTTATTCTTCTTTAAAAAAAAGCCTGGGTTTTGTTTTTTTGCATCAGTGTGTGATGGAATTAGTTTAAGGAATTGAAAGGGTCTATTAAAAAGTAGCAAGTTCATTTGTGTCTATTAATACACTCCTTTGATTACAGCTAACTTAATTAACACAAATGATATAATTTTTAGCAATATTACACTCACTGCAACTTAAATAAAGAACTTGTATATTTTATGCATAAGCAATTCTGTTGGATCAATTTTTCTCTCTGGAGATTTTTTCCCCCAATTAAGAGATTCTACATGGCAGTAATCATTACAGAAAATTTTGATTACAATGTCATAAAATAAAATAAAGCTGATGTTGGGGACTTGTAAACATTTAAAGCCTCTGAATAACTTCTGAGATGTTAGTCTCTTTTGGAACATATCTTGAGAAGTTCCATTTGCTTTTCAAAAAGGCAATAAATTTCCTTATGCAAAATTGTCTACTCTGAGGAGTTCACAATGAAAATACTCTGAAATGTACCATGAGGGAAAACACCTTCTCCTTTTCCTTTGAAGTACAAATAAAACAGACCATTACTAGAACCAGCATTTAGAATAGGGTTCATTTAGTCTTATTTAAGTACTAAAACTGTTATCCCAAGTTGAAGCTTTCACATAATCAAAGATACCACTATTTACTTTGAATTTAGTATCAATTACTCACAATTTCTAAATCTATTTTAAGTAGATTTCTACTAAATAGCAGGTACCAAGAATATTATTCAAGAACTTATAATAATCAAGGAAGATATGCTTTTCAGATAGGACATACTTGGCTGAATTGTAACAAGTAATGGTCCTTAATTGTCCTTGATTACTTGAAGATGAAATAATCTGTGATTCTTGATCAGTGTTAATCAATGTACCACTGAATATTTAAACTGCTACTGTGATCCCCCAGTTTTGAACAAATTTGTATGTGATGTGATGTGTTTATATTAAGACCTTGAATATAGTTTATAAATAGTGTTAGGAAGAGGAGGACATTCATGTTTGGTACTCAGATTTATTTGAAAAAAACAACAGAATTTCATATCAGATCCATGTGTCAGCTTTGGAAGCCATATTAATACCAGAAGCTTCCACGCTGCCACATTCCTGTGCCTGGGAAAGTAGGAGGGGGGAATTTTTAGAGTGTTGGTAGTTAGACGTAATAACATTCTTCTTTTTGGTCAAGGTCATGTTATTCCTGCACCTGGAGTGGTTAAAGGGATGTCTCAAGTTGGGATAGTTGGTGATTGGACCATGTGATGGACTGATGGGTGCAGAGGCTGGGTTTTAACTTTTGAATTACTAACAGAAAACTCAGAACTCTCAGACTCAGGTTTTCCCAGATGTGCCAGTATAACTACTCTAATAAAGGGAAACTTTGAGAAAATGCCTGTCTCTGAGTTTTTAATTGGAGTTGGGTTTTTCGGAAACCCTGATACAATGGATACTAAATAACATTTTTGCAGACAATATAAATGCATAATGTATGTAAAATATAATGTTACATTTATTTGATTTATACCAAAACTTCAACAGTTTTCTCCATCTAGATGCATTTGAAACTAGGCAGAAGGAGCACATATTTCTTTTTTTAAAAAAAATACTGTTATAGGATTTTGAAATAAATTCATTGTATTATTAATCATATTAAAGTTACAATTGCATATTTCATGAAGTGCCAATAAATCTGTCAAATGGATTTCTAATTTGTTCCAAGTTTATCAAAAAGACAGTTTGAATCAAGTTGACCTGTGTGAAAACAATGTGCCCAAAATTTAATATGAAACTTAGGTTTAAGCTCTTCTAGTTCTGGGTTTCGGTTTGGCTCTTTTCCATAACATTTTTACTGAAGGTATTTAAGAGCGGCTCCATGTCAAATTGTGGAAGTTTGTAATAAGATTTTACATTCTTACCACCTTATTATATCTGTGAATTTGGAACATTGTTAAATGCTGTCATCCTGCAAATGCCCTCTATAAAATGCCCTCTATAAAAGACAGTATTTGTCGTGTCCGGTGCAGGAAGGAAGCTCGGAGTCAGTGACTGGTTTCAGCTCTTTATTGTGCTCCTGTTACAGCTTAACCTTGGAAAGGAGAAGCGGCGGCTTTTTATTTCCAAGCCGCGGCGGCCGCGGCCAATGGCACCGCTTCGAATCTCCCGCGCTTAGTTCCACCAATCGCGGGAGATTCTTAACGGGCCAATCAGTGCGGCTCGCTCGACCAATCCGGTCGCCACGCGCTTTAGCCAATCGCAGCGCGGGGTTTACGAGTATGTTAACTGACTGTACAGAACAGTATTAATTACAGCTTCAAATGTTTTCAGAAAAAATAAGAGTTATGTTTAAAGCTTTGAAGCCTTTTAATTCTATCCCCTCTTTCTCTCTTTTTTAAGTCATAGTTTCATTTCTGAAGTCTTTTAAGGACATTCAATTTTTAAGTTCAGTGACTTGCAGTGAACAGTGGGACTTTTGGGTGAAAGTTGGAGCAATAAAGGAGAGTCAAGCTTTCGTTCTGGCTATGTTGCTTTTGTGCCCAGCCCCGGGTCATCACAGGTATAGAGTTTCCTGCCTAAGCAGGGGGTTGGACAAGAACATGAGTTGCCAACCTTTTGGACCTCAGGGACCACCAAACTCATAATTTTAAATCCCGCGGACCACTAATATGAATTTTGACTGACGATGGCTTGCTGACATTGGTGGGAAAGTCGGTCTCATATTCCAGAGCTGCCGTAGTCACAGGACCTGCCCTTTGGTCACCCTGGAGCAGCTGCTCCTCCACCGGGTGCACCTGCCTGCCATGGACTGGAGGAGCTGCTCCAGGATGACCAAAGGGCCAGTCCTGTGACTACGGCAGCTCTGGAATATGAGACCGACTTTCCCACCAACGTCAGCAAGCCACCTCAGGGTGGATTTCCCTCCCCTGCCATTGGTCTTATCTTCCAGTTGCAACTCGTGTGGCTCTACTCAAAGATTTGTGCTCGGCTGAAGGGTGAGGGCCAGCAGGTAGGCAGGCCATGTGGGTGGTGCAGCCTTATGTTCCCATTCAGCCTGGATTAATTGCTTTGGAGGAAGTGCTTTGGGGGACATTTCTCTGCAGACCACCCAAACTTTCTCACGGACCACCAGTGGTCCCCAGCCCACTGGTTGGTGACCACTGGACTAGAAGACTTCCAAGGTCCCTTCCAACTCTGTTATTCTATTCTATGCTATTGAGTCATTCCCAAAATCCTGGGATAGAAAGCTGTTTTAATAACACTTGGAAACTTCTATGCATCCTGAGTTCCTTTTCCATAACATTTAGTTTCTTGTCTCATTTTATCAATTTATTATTGTGCTCCTTTAACTTTACTCTGTTCTGCTTGTCTATGCTAAGTTTTAATTTTCCATAACTCCTAACATTACATGGTCAATTTCCCTCAATATCATTGCTGCAAAAAATTGCCAAGTATTCCTTTTAAATCTCTGTTGGTAAACTTCTGTTAGTTCCACCTTTCAGTTCACTATGTGAATTCATTTCCTGGAATCAGCTTGTGCCTTATATTCCTTTTACAGTCTCAGTTTACTCAGCAGGAACTACCCACAGTTGGCAATCAGAAACTCTTAGGATATATTCTTTGCAATCAGCAACTATGAGGGAGATCCCCCCCCCCCATTCCTTAAGATCAACACTTAGTTGCTCAGAATAGAAAGCTTTTCTGGTTCTTTTTCTGTTTTGCTTTTTTATAACTATGCATATATTAGGGGTCCCTCCAGGGCTCAACAGTAAATCAGAGGTCTCCAGAAACATTTCTTTCATTCGCTTCTTAGAGTTCATAGATGTCACCTTGACCTGATTCATAAAGGATACAATCTGTGAGGGTGAAGGTTCATCCTCTGAGTTTGTGAGTTGGCTTCTGAACGTTTCATTACGGGGCTAGGTAAAATCTTCAGCAGAGTTTACAAACTGTATGGCAGACAGGAGGCATGTAGACTCTAATGGAAAGTTGATCACCTACTGTAGGGCAAAATATTTAGAAATATCTATCTGTGGTCCAAAATATAACAAACAGTTCAACAGGTGAAATACCCAAATGCCCTGAATCTTTTGGCTACATGCTCAGAAGCAGCCCTAACAAACTGAATGACAAGATAAAAATCTTTCATTTCCTATTATACCATTTAACATGCACAAAGAGACAAATGTGGTCAAATGATAAAATGACAAATTACAGCATGATATACACCTACTTCCCTAACTTAATGATTGGCCTAAATCAGATAAATATAATTTTGATTCTAGTACCTGAATGGTGAAAACTTAGCACATATCCAAACTTACAAACTGAGTAGCAACCAGAACCCTACTTCAATATAAAGGATGGCATTCAATGCAGCCATGTCATAAAACTATCAGTCCTAGTTTGGAACCTACTAGATGGACAGAATAGAACAGATGCAGATTTTTCTAAGCTACTGTGTGCCCTTGACAATATGTGTCTACAAGAGACATGGATCCTTGAGCAACAAACAAGCTTAATACATTTGCTGGTATTCAGAATCTGGACTATTCCGGCATCAAAACAACCTGATTGCTAAGTTGATTTGCACATTCAAATAAATTAGAAATTGAATTTTGAATCCCTACACATCAGATAAGACTTCTTCACTTGTTTTATAGTAGTGATGCTTTTGTTTGAAAGCTTTTTTTAATTTTCTCTAATAATCATGAGCAAGAACCATGCAACCTTTATCTCTGACTGTTAGTGTGAGTTTGATGTACTGAAAAGTAATTTCCCAATTTCTACCAATATTTTAGTAAGTTGTTTTAACTAAAATATTGGGGGTTACAAAAATAAGCTTAAAAACCATTTAAATATTGAACTATACCATCTAATTATTGAACTATACCAAGAGAATTATTAATATATTTTCCTTTTGAATGAAGGCACAATAAGGATAATCCGTCAGATTTGCTATATAAATGAAAATGTTACATTTTGAATTGTTCCTATCCTAGAGATAATCTGGGAAATTGCACTTCTTTTTCACTAAATGGGCTAATCATAGTCAACTATGTGTGATCATCTCAAGAGGAAGTAGTAATCAGCAACCTCTGACATTCCAGTACTTAGCCTTAAACATAGTGATTTGCTAAGAGAGCACAATTGACATTTAGAAGATATTGAATTAACTAATAATATGATAATTATGTCAGTTAAAATCAAGAGGAATCCATTCCACTTTACACTTAAACACACTAACAACATTCCATGAAAAATTGTACAGGCAGATCCTCTTTCTTCTGACAACTTTGGACAGCAGAATTCTTTTAACCAAGTCTGACTCAAAATTGCAGTAAATTGATCTGTTCTCAGGTCACAGCAAATCACTGATTTGATGCAGAGTGTAGAACTGCTAATTGAAGATGATGTGCATGAAAGGCGAAATAAAATTATTCACTATGAATGATATCAGAGCTAATAAAAATCAAGAAAGATTCTAAAGTCCTCATTAAAAAATAATAATTCCATAAAGGCTGTTCTGGCATAACCTGGTCTGCTATAAGTTCAAAGAACTTTCTAGAATAGAAAGTGCCCTATATGTAGCTAAATCCCATCTGGACAAAAAGGTTAAAAAGGGAACTGTATTTCCATTCCTTGTATACTTCCTTTCATGATTGTATTAATACCAAGTCAACCTTAGGGCTTAATGATATAGAATCACGACCAAGAAAAAGAAGTTGAGTTACTGATTAAGGCAATTTCTTCTAACAAAGCTTGAAAAGGGGATTTTGTATCTGTGACTCCCAATATACAACAGTGGAAGCCTATCTTAGACAGGATCATTAACTGTATCAATTCCATAGTCCATCTCTCGGAAGGCTGAAATTTAACTGTTAGGAAGGGCATTCAAAACTGTTCAGTGAATTATAGATGAATTAGTTTTATTAACAAGCTTTGTGCTAAGCATCTGCTGCAAAATTGGAAGATAATGTTAACAGGAATATTTTTCTTGAGAAACAGGCTGGGTTTCAACCCACATATTTTATCATAGATAATTCCTTCTTATTTTCCCAACTTATTTGATTAATAAATATGTTAATATCACAAAAAATGAGACTTTCATTCAGGTTTAGATTCCATTGAGTGAAAAAACTTAAAACTTAAATTGAAAGCTCTAGACTTTGAGATCAGATTCTGATTTTAATAATGAACTCTAGATGAACACCTATATGTAGGTTAAGTTTTCCCCAAAAGGCTACTGACAGATAACTTCAGTAGACACAGGGGGGCAAGATAAGGCTGTGTCCTAGTCCCACTTTTTAATATTTTTAAAATAAATAAGCTTGCATTGATCTTCGTAGGAGAAAACATGTTTCTAATTAAAACTGGTGATAAGAAACTGTCTATCTTTCTGTACACTGATGACCCGATCTTAATTTCCAGCACAGAATTTGATTTTCACAGACTGTTCTTCTCTTTAGATCAATATTACTGTCTTTGACCATTAATTATTAAAAAGGGGTATGCTGTTTGAAAAGAATTATCCTAGACATAAAAAAGTGAGCAAATATATCCATTTACCCAAGTAACTTCTTATTGTGACCTTGGCCCCCTATTTACAACATTAAGAAATTGGTTGCCCATCCTCTGCTCTCCCCAAATAAGATTGAACAACTAAATGGACCATTGGAATAGTCATGATAGTCATCAAATTCTCCAAGCATTAAATCTTCTTAAAATGAAGCTTTCGGATTATTTTATCTTTATGGATCTTCATCATATAACCTTGATTTTTTTTTAAGAAATAAATTCTTTAAAAACTTTGTTTGAGTCCCAAAGCTATCTAATAATCCAATCTCAAAGAGATTGGCATCCAGCCTATTAAAATAAGTATAGCTAGAACCTTTATTCTCTATGATCCAAACACTACCTATTACAGCGATAACTAAAACGTTACCATTCATGAACACTGAATGGCATCACTTGTGCATGTAGATATTCACCAATTTTTTAAATTAAGGCTAGAACCTGGGAGACCATGAGTTCTAATCCCAATTTAAGAACAAAGCCAGTTGAGGATTCTTGGGTCAGTCACTTTTTCTCAGTCCTAGGAATGGTGCAATTGCAAACCACTTCTGAAAAAACATGCCAAAAATATTGCAGGGACTTGTGATTGAATGAAAATAAATAAATGAATAACCTGGACCAGAATTTGCAAACAGTGACCTGCAGAAGGGGGATAAAATTATTTGCATATACATTTGCTAGAACTTTTCAGCTGAATAAGTTATTTCTGAGACTGGATGTTAGGCTGGATTGAAATTGATTTTTCCATCATGTATTTATTAAACACCACATTAAAAAATAAGCACGCATACACCACCTTGTATTTATTATTTATTTACTGAATAAATGCTCTTCCAACGACCCAGGAGATTATAGCACAAGACCCAGGATGTCACAACAATATAACTCAGAAGGTCATCACACAGCCCATTACCCAGGTTGTTAAAACACAGGAGACTGATAGACACACAGCCAGTACCTCAGCCACACAGGTTCTTACAAAAAGCCAACCAATCTGCAAACATCAACTCCATCAACCAATCAAGAAATAACAACACAGCCAACCAGCCCGCTTACAACAAAGCCAGCACACTGCACCTCCCCACCAGTATTTATAGAGAGATGGCAGCTCCGATCATGCTTTGCTCACACAAGAATGAAGCCAAAAGCACCAGCCTGAAGATGGCGAGTGGGACCTCGTCGAAATGTCGCCAAGATACTCTCAATCTTACACAGGAAAAGACCAGAACACGCCAAAACCTGCATATATACATACATACATACATACATACATACTTACATACATACATGTATGCATACATACATATATATTTCTCTTTTTTCTGTTTTTCCCTGAGGTTATCTTTTCCCATAATTCATTCCCTCAACACAAATTTCTGGAAAAGTTGAGGCACTACAAAAAGTATGTTTTTATGGTTAGATCTAACTCTGGGAGGAAGGTTTGCAATATTGCATTGATGCATTGAAATATCAGCCACTTTTCCTGCTGATTGTCCGATCCTGAAATTTTATTTGTTACCCACTATGTTTTTAGGAATTGAGGGATTACTATTACAATATGATTATAATTGTATAATGTTATAATTATAACAACATTGGCAATAGTCCATAGGTTAGAAATCCCTGTCTCTAAGAAACTTAAAAGAATAAGGAAAGAAATATAAGCACTGAAGAAACAAACAGGTTGTTCCAGATATTTAATTGCAGATTGATTAGGATAAGATATGAGAGCTAAGAAATAAGATTGGTGCTCAGAGGGATTGTAGAGATGAAGAGCAGGGTCACTATCAAAGAGCCAGGAAGTCCCTCCCAGCAATATTCTTGGGAATTTTAAAATGCTAATGGTTTGTAGTTACCACAATAATCTTCCACTTTGATAACAATATTTTTCATGCACTCAATCAACTGATTGGGCCAAAACTGAGTTTATATCCCAAACTATCTGAACTGGCACTATAGGAGTTTGTCCTTGTGAAATATACAGAAATATTACTCCTCTAGTTTGTTCTTCTTCTTTCAAAAGGAAAATGATAATGGGTTAAAGGAGAGGACCATGCATGAAGCCTATTGGATTTAGAGCTGGATTTAGAAAGAAGTGGGGCTTGGACATCTTTCTGAATAATGTGTACCAAGAAAGAGATAGGAGATTGCACCTTTTTTATTAATCCTGGATTGTTTGGCAGATTTTGATACTATTTAAATTCAGGGTTCAAAATGTACTATATGTGATTATCTTTGAGTCCAATCAGAAAGTAATATTGGGAGCTCTTTTCCCAACTTCTTGGCAGTTAGTTCTGGGGTCAGGGAAAAGGGTCTCCTAAATCCATTTGTTCTTTCCTGTTATTTAATGTTCATACGGAACAGCTGCAGTGAATCATTCACAGGATTGAAAATGATTGTCATTGTTATGGTGATTATTCTCAGCTTCTTTCCTTTCAACATGAGATTGGACATCAGGAGCTTTTACAACCTAGAGATCATATTCAGCAGAAAATGGCAAATGGTGTCTACATTGCCCTTATGTTGATAGAGTTGCTAGTTGCCATCCGAGTCCAACTGGCAACTAGCTTGGGCAGTTTAGATCCAAACTAGTAGCAGGACTGTCCATTTATCTGCTTCATATTCTTTGATCATAAATCATAAAAAATGACTATCAAAATATGAATTAATTGTCTTTTCATAGCACTATATGGCACTGAGCACTGGGCAGCCACCAAAAGTGCTGAATACCCTTTACACGCTATGAACATGAACGTCCTTAGCTCAGGTGTTTCTCTTCTTAACCATTACAGCAATGATATGGCAGCAGATGTATGTTTTTCAATATGGTGAAAATGCAGGAAAAATGGCTACATTCTACAAGTAGTACCCCACACCATCACCTGCATTGTCTACCATTTTAACATCCATGGCAAATGCCTGCACCAAACCAAAACAAAGGTGGCAGGACACAATTAACATTGACATGAAAATTATCAAGCTGGATCTAACTGCTGCATTTGATTGTATTAAATAACATGAGTTGATCCAAAAAGCATAAAAATACAAGGATAAAGAAGAAAAAGTTTCTTTGATCATAAATAGGGCACTATTTTTTGACATCCAAAACAATTCAGCATCTCCAGGTCAGGACCTGGATTATGGAAAAATTTGACAATTTTGTTTCCACAGGGGCTTTAGGAGAGGCTGAAAACATATTGATTTTCCTACATTTTTAAATGTCATTGTTTTTATTTTCATGATTTTTAAATTTTTTTTTCTTCCTCCTCCTCTTTCACTAGATTCATATTTTAATAGAGATTGATGGTATTCTTGCTATAGTTTCTAACCCATTCAGATTTGCCAAAGGAGTGGAATATACAATATTCCACTCCTTTATATATATTTCTAAATAATAAATGAATATGATTTCTGATACCTATGTAACAAAATAATACTATACAAGTATAAAAACTTTTTCTGTCTTTCTCCTAGTCTCTGTGAGAAGGTATAATCTTAATGCTTCAATTCATGTTGACAGTGAAAATATGTCAACAATGGGATCTTTTTAATGAGTAAAAAGTTTAGGTTTAGGTTTCAGTGAGGTCCAATTATAGTTTTTTTGATCCTTAGTCCTACAGCCTGTTTTGGGATCTAAGAGTTGCTACATTGACTTCAGTGACAATAGTTTTACAACTACTCAAATATCAGTAGGTATTCAATGCTCTAAGGTGAGCAATTCTGATGGAATATAAATTCAAACAAGTATTAGAATTATTTTTCTTTTCTGAGATCTCTGCTAGATAGCTGGGGTATGAATTCTCAATGAATAAATGCTGCTATATTTTGTCTCTTGACAACATTATCCATCAACAGGGTGTTTTTTTCAAGGTACTAGTGCCAATATATTATGTAAGAATATGAAAATTAATCCAACACACACACACACACACACACACATTAATATATAAATTGTATAAATAGATGAACGGTAATGTAAAGCAAAAACAAAAAAGTGCAGAAAGGAGATCTTGGGAAACCTTACGGTGGAACACAGGAATGGCTTCATTCTAATAAATGGTGAACTTTTTAATATTTTTTGAGCTCCTTTTTCAACTGTTTGAGCATCTAACAGGCTGTCAACTGACACAGGCCTTCTGTAGTATTCCTTAGTAAGAATAGATGCTTCATATCCTAGATGTTTCAGTTTCCCACTATGCATGTATCTGTGGGAGGTATGTGTGCATGTGTGTTTCTCTGTTATCAATTGTCCCATTATTTGTCCCTCTAAGTTAGTAGTGTAATGTGGATTGATGCTTAAAGTCAAGGTAACTCCTGAATTGCCTAAGGAGAAACATTTATTTTTGGAATCTGAGGGTAATAAAGAGCGAGCAAGAACAAAGCAGGCAATTGGTTAATTAACTCATGTTTGCTGAGTTATGTAGTTTGTTGTGTTCAAGGCAGAATATTTGTAGAACATATTTTTTGTATCAGAACTCTTTGAAATCATTTTCTTTAATGAAGATCTGTTGCTAGGTCATTTTTTATGCTTTGTTTGGTTTTGTAATCATTAGAAAATGGGTGATTGATAAAACAGAACAGAATAACAGAGTTGGAAGGGATCTTGGAGATCTTTTAGTCCAACCTCCTGGACAAGCAGGAGACCCTATACCATTCCAAACAAGTGGCTGTTCGGTCTCTTCTTAAAAACACCCACAACTTTTGAAGGCAAGCTACTCCACTGGTTCATTGTTCTCACTGTCAGGAAATTTCTCCTTAGATCTAGGTTGGTTCTTTCCTTGATTAGTTTCCATCCATTATTTCTTGTCTTGCCTTCTGGTGCTTTGGAAAACAGGTTGATCCCCTCTCTTTTGTGGCAGCCCCTCAAATATTGGAACACTGTTATTATGTCGTTCCAACTCCTTCTTTTCTCTAGACTAGACAAGCCCAATTCCTGCAACAGTTCTTTATATTGTAGCCTTCAGCCCACTAATCATCTTTGTTGCTTTTTTCTACAGTCTCTATATCTTTTTAAAATGTTGTGCCCAAAGCTGGATTCAGTATTCTAAGTGTGGTCTTACTAAGGCTTTATAAAGTGATACTAATACTTTACTTTATCTTGATTCTATCCCTCTGTTAATGAATCTTGGGATTGTGTGAATGAGCTCACATTCACATCTTAGAAAACATAATCATAGAGAATATTCACATATATTTTTCTTGGACTGGAAAGTAAAGAATGTATACTATGTTATTAACATTGCTGTACATATTTAAAATATCTATATTTACTTTTGTATTCCAACAAAAATGGAGAATAGAATAGAATAGAATAACAGAGTTGGAAGAGACCTTGAAGGTCTTCTAGTCCAACCCTGTGCTTAGACAGGAAACTCTATATCATTTCAGACAAATGGTTATCCAATCTCTTCTTAAAAACTTCCAGTGTTGGAACATTTACAACTTATGGAGGCAAGTTGTTCCACTGATTAATTGTTCTAACTGCCAGGAATAATAAATAATATGATACATGATTATATCTCAAATAAAGCAACTGATTTCTGAATAGTTTTTGTAGAAGTACTATAAATTAGATTGCACTTTTGAATTGGAATCAATATGTAATTAAGTCATGACCTCCAACCTTATCCTCAGAATAAAGGACATGGTACATATAGAGGCAATGGTATCTGTCTCTTTCTGTCTCTCTTTGTCTCCCTATCTTTCTCTCTCTCTCCCCCTGTCTCTCTGTCTCTGTCTCTCTCTTTCTCTCTCTCTCTCTCTCTCTGTGTGTGTTTGTATGTGTGTCTGTATTCTGATATATAGTATAAGGTTACTTTCAAAGTATGAATGATCCATCAGTTCTCCACATTTTTAGCTAATTGCAATTGCATTTCAGGCTAATGACACCTTCAGGGTCTTTATTTCTAATGGAGAAACCTTTCGCAAACCTTTCGCAAGCCTCTAGACTTTGACTGAAGCTTGTTAATATACTTTCCCCCATAATTTACATATTTTAGACTATATTAATGTTAAGAGGGAGGAACATAAAAAGCTAGCATGAGGAAAGAAAGTTGTAAAAAACATTTTTGGTTTCCTGTACATGGCAGCCATAAAGTGATGATATTCAGTGGAAGAGCTGATGCAGATGTATGTCTGATCTTGTAGGCTTGGCATATTCTGGCTTGGGAACAAAGAAGAATAGGAGATTGTCCGTAACTGAGAACCCAGAAAAGCAGAAAAGTAATATGCAGAAAGCCTTCTTTGGTCCCACTAACATGCAGGAGAAGACCCATAGATTGGATAGGAGACTGGCATTAAAAGAGCCTTGTCTGCTTTTCTCTTGCCACCCACTTCCTTTTTTATTTTTTATTTTATTTTATTTGGTTTATCAATTGCTTACAAGATAATAGGTATAAGTAAAAACATAGTTATGAATACATGGATACATATAAGAAAAATAAAAGAAACAATAGGACAGGGATGGTAGGCACGTTGGTGCAATTATGCACGCCCCCTACAGACCTCTTAGGAAAGGGGTGAGGTCAATAGTAGAAAGTCTAAGGTTAAAGTTTTGGGGGTTTGGGAAAGAAACCACAGAGTCAGGTAGAGTATTCCAGACATTGATCACTCTGTTGCTGAAGTTGTATTTCCTGCAATCAAGTTTGGTGTGATTAACCTTGAGTTTGTATCTATTGTTTGCTCTTTTATTGTTATGGTTGAAGCTATTCATTGTTATGGTTGAAGTATTCATTGACAGGTAGGACATTACAATGTATGATTTTATATCCTATACTTAGATTGGACCAAAGGAGGCATAGTTCTAGGTTTTCTAGGTCTAGAATTTCTAGTCTGGTGGCATAAGGTATTCTGCAATGAGTAGAGGAGTCGAGAAATCTTCTTGTGAAATATTTCTGGACTTTCTCAACTGTGTTAATATCAGATACATAATGTGGGTTCCAGACTGACGAGCTGTATTCGAGTATTGGTCTAGCAAATGTTTTGTATGCTCTAGTTATTAGTGTAATATTACCAGAGAAAAAGCTACATAAGATTAGGTTAACAACTCTTAATGCCTTTTTGGCTATGTAGTTACAGTGGGCTCTAGCACTTAGATCATTAGAGATGAGTACTCCAAGGTCCTTGACAGAATTTGGATCATCAACAAGGTCTTGACTATTCAGCCTGTATTTTATTTTCTGATTTTTTTGCCAATATGTCGGACAGAGCATTTGTTTGTTGAGATTTGAATTTGCCATTTGTTTGACCATTCTGATACATAGTTGAGGTCTTTTTGAAGGGTAGCATTATTGTCTGTGGTGTTGAACAGCTTTACATCATCAGCGAAGAGGACGTGGTTGCTCTTAATATGATCACAGAGGTCATTTATGTAGAGTATGAAGAGAGTTGGTCCTAGAACACTGCCTTGGGGGACACCACTGTTGACAGGTACAGAATTTGATAGGACGCTCCCAATTTTGACCATTTGTTGTCTGTTTGACAGGAATGCTTCTATCCAGTTAAGCAGTTGTCCAGAGATACCATAATATTTTAGTTTTAGGAGTAGTTTGTCATGTACCACTGAATCAAAAGCTTTACAGAAGTCTATGTAGATTGCGTCTATTGCTTTGCCCTGATTGGGTTGTGTAGTCCATATGTTTTTTCCTGTGGTACTGACATGGTGTGGTAGTTTACAAAGCTGATCAGAAAAAGAGGTGACAAGAAAAATAATGGAGAGATGGTGTTCTCATCACTCCCACTGTAGATCCACAACTTCTTTTCCCTAGTGTGATGTTGCTACAATACCAAGTTTTTTGAGGGGGGAGGGTCATAGATAGGTGTCCCTAAAAGACCCTTACAGCTTTGGTACACTGTTCTGAAAGCGCAGATGACAATCTTGATATGTTCCTGTAAATTTACTGTGGATAAAATGTAGCCTTGGGAATTGGGCAAATCTGTCTGGGGAGATGCTTCTGTAGCTGGCACCTGCGTAGCAAAATGGACTTTCCATGGCAGAGTCATTTATTTTCAAGGGTGCTGAAAAAAGTGGCACCAAAAAAGACCTTTTCCATATTCTTTCCTTTCCAGTAACCCAGGTTCTTCTACACCACAGATATCAGGATACCCAGTTTCCTCACTGTATTTTTGCTCCTTGGGGTTATTGGCACAATGCCCGGCTCTCATTCTTATGCTGTAAAAAGGCAAATACATTTTAAAGGCAGCAATAAGAAACTACAGGAGAGGATGTGCCCATAATGGCCAGTTCCCACTCCTCAACTTAGAAAGATTCAAGAAAGTTTCACCACTGGGGGCAGTCCATATCAGCAAGAGTGGAAGAACACTTCTAAAGTGAAGCACAAAAAGATGAGAAGAATGTGCTGTGTCTAAGAGATTGTGCTCTGTGGTTAATGGGATGTTTTGCTGTCAAAAAATCAGTCTTTAGGGCATGTAATCTTTAGATGCTATCAGGTGAAATGCATTTGAACCCCATCTTGGATTGTTTTCTTCGAAAGGTCTGTGTTCTTTTTTTAAGCAACAGGAGAATTTGTGTCTTTATTGCTACTTTAACAATGGTTCAGCAGAATTATTTTAAGTGTAGTTCCACTTTCAATTTGCTGCTTTATTTGTCTATCAAAGTAATTTAAATTAATTTAAGTCATGATGAAACAATATTAAAGAACTCTTTTTTGCATTTTAATTGAATTCAGATTTTGCTCCAAATGCAGATTGACAAAAAGCATTAGTAAAAGTTAATTATCTAGTAAATAACAGAGATTTTCTAACATAATGAGGAATGTAGAAATTAATTATTGATTAAGCATTTGGTGTGTAAGGATATGCTTTCTATAAGTGTGCATGAAGGCATGGGAAGGGAAGGACCAGCAAATTTCAGGATATATGTCCATGTGGAATAAATAGACACATTTGTCAAATTATTTTTGATTTACAGATTTTACACATTACAAGTTTCATATGTTGATTCCAGAGTGTGTGAATCCCTTGAGAGAAAGAACTGTAAAAGCAAGCAGCTGTTCAAGAGTTTATCTGTACATTACACAGTCAAACATGTACTTTAATGCCTTAGTATACACTTTTTGTATCGGTTTACAAATTTTGAATACATGTAATTGACAGAGATTGAACTGCTAACTTCAACCTGTGGGGAGGAGGAGAACACTTCAAATCTTTAGCAGATCAAACAAAGAAAAAATAATCCAAGCATGTTCTGTCCTCCAATTCCAGGAACATTCTAGAATTATGGAAATGTAATATGCAGAAGTTAGCTTAGACTCATACAAATCTGTTTTGTATTATGGTTGTTGCTAGATTTTAAATTAAAATGTCAATAATCCACAAAATAGTCTCCCAGCAAAATACTAAGCTGAAACAAATCTAAGTGAATAGACAACAGCCTTCTAGTATACTTTAATGTATTTTTGATATTACATGGTAGCCATTTCAAATGGCATTATCTTTTTCTCTCAGATGAAAATTTAATTGCCTTTGCAAGAAAGTGAGGAAACTTTTAAGCTCTTCAAAATCAAAATACAGTCATGATAGACTATATTTGTCTGGTCTCTCTCTCTCTCTCTCTCTCTCGCTGTGTGTGTGTGTGTGTGTGTGTATGTTTATATATTTCTCATTATAACTTTTTTATTTCTGTTTCAGCCATACTTAAAAGGACTCAAATGGAATATTTTGTTTATCGCCCTTTTTAGCATTTCTTATAATATTTGATGCTGAATTAGGCTCATTTGATTGTGACCAAATCCATCTGCTAATGAAGCAATCATCATGTAGTATTTATAACCAGTTTCTGTCAAGCACTTACACTGAAGAGAAAGCTTTTGATTATATATGGAAACTTCCTTCTGTCAGTACCTGTCTCACTGGTTCTCACATGGAAAACTGTTTCAAAGGAAATCCACAGTAATCAACTGTGGAACATTTTTTTTTTTTGTAAAAGAAGGATCAAATATTTACTGTCAGATATGAAGTATAATGAAATATACCATGTATTTTACAAAATACATGGGTTGTATAACTTTTGTCAATGCCATTTTGGGAGAGATCATTGCCATTTCCTCATGCTCTTGCCATTGGCCATGCTGCTTGGTCTTCAAGGACATAAAACTGTGAAGCAACAAACTTGTAAGAAAGCAGACAAAAGAGGAGGAAAAGACATAGAGACAGTTCTCCCTCATACAATATTGTGCTGAACTTTTTGCTCTACAGGTTGATTTATGACCATAATTGAGCCCAAAGTTTATGTTGCTAGGTGAGAAATTTGTTAAGTGAGTTTTGCCCATTGGTGGGCTGTTGCCGGTTTGGACTGGTTCAAGCAAACCAGTAGTTCTGACTATCAGCTGGCCCCACCCACCTTCCTCCGCCCTATCCTGTCCTTTATTTCCTGCTTTCTAGCTCATCTCAATCACGCAGCACAGAAATCAGCTGATTTCTCCCCACCCCCCACCCCCCGCCGCTGTTCTTACCATTGCTGACTTGGAAGGTAAGCAGCTGAGCTTCTAAATGCTCCATTTTCAGCACTGCATGCAAGTGCCTTTTAAGTGTGCGCTCACCGAACTGGTTGTTAATCCGGTTGCAGCCCACCACTGGTTTTGCCCCATTTTAAGACTTTTCTTGCCACATTTATTAAGTGAATCACTGCACATGTTAAATTAGTAACATAGTTGTTAAGTGAATCTGGCTTTCCCATTGACTTTGCTTGTTAGAAGGTCGCAAAAGGGAGTCATATGAACCCGAGGCACTGCAACTGACATAAATGTGAGTCAGTTGCCAAGCATCTGAATTTTGATCATGTGACCATGGGAATGCTACAACAGTCATAAGTGTGAAAAATAGCCATAAGTCATTTTTTTCAATGCTATTGCAACTTCAAATGAACTGTCATAATTCAAACACTATCTGTAAATACAATGTTCTAACATTTTGCTATTCTCTTCTTTTAACTTAATGTTTTGGCAATGTGATGTCCTGAAATGTAACGCATGTGGAAAAATGGGAATTAATTGATGCCAAATTGCAGTGGTAAAGCTACTTTTTGTATAGACTCTCCATTCTCTAGTTAGAGATTGTGGGTGGGTGCTTTTGTCTGAGTGTTTGCTTATTCAGTGTGCTTTGCTTTCCCTATTGTGCAAGCAGCCCTCTTCCTTATGAGAAAGCATCCATTCTATAATCCCATCTTAAATTATCACTTGGTTAGTAGAAGCTAGCGAAAAATGCTGATGATTTAATTGTGCCATTATTTAGCTGTTGGAAGCTTTAAAAACCAGCATCTAGCTTGATAATACCTATAATTGACTGGTGACCAGGTATGGGAAGCCATTAAAAATGTCTGAAATCATCTGTTGCTCAATCTGGGGCCTTTCCAGAGAACATCAATAGTAATTATGAAGCTCTAGGAAAATTCACATTTTGTATTTCAGATATTTTGTAAGATCCAGATTCTCTAGAACAATAGGCTACAAACCTACAGAGCAAAGATATTACTGTACATGTAAACTGTTGCAAAGTCAATTTTGCTATTTCTTTATGGCGTAATCAGAGTTTTCTATTTTTTAAAAAGATGAAATGTATTTCTTCACCCCAGATGGTCTTACCAATTGTCCTTCCCATCTCTTTTGCTCCTAAAAATTCTGGAAGGATTTTTATGCACAAGATATCATAGTATTAGATCCAAAATGTCTAATATATATGATTTTCTTTCATTGGGGAATGAAAAAATACTATTCGTTTATTTTTCATACTTTATTGTCTCTGCCTTCAGGGAAGTCTGCAGAATTTCACTCCATTTTCCCCCATGAAACCTTTAGCTGTATTGGCACTGATGACTGGCTGGTAACAAGATTCACACATTGTTGAAAACCATACTGTGCTTTTAGTTTTGATTTAATGCAGTTTGCAGTATCAAATCACTATAAACAATGGCTTCTTGCCTATTATGATGGTTGACCCCAGACAATTCTATCTCATTCAATAATTCATAGTTTTAAAAATGTGTTATGTTTTAGCTGAATCCTTGTGCATACCAGGAAGAAACCTGGTATTAGAAAGGAGTCTAATGCTGATTAATTTGTTTTGTGTTTGTGTTCCTTAATCAGAGACGCAAGTTGCTTTCTTCAGTTTATTTAAATAACATATTTTGTTTAATTACCTTTTAAGTTATTTAACTTATTATTCAATAAAATTAAACTGAATTTGAAAACCTGTAGATATACAAAAGTGCCTTGTTGAAAATATGAAGGAGTATACTTACAAAGAACAATTTTTAAATGGAGCTTTCTTTTCTGGTACTTAATTTATAGTAGAACTATTGTCTAGGCCTCTGCAGTGCCTTGGATATAGTTTAGAATAGGTCTTCAGATACCTGTAGGAGCATAAATGCAATCTTAATCTACACTACAGCTCATTAAAACAGCCATGGCTCTTACTAGACAGTTGACTGCAATCACAGAAAAATGCTACATTCATGCTTCTGTGTGTCCCAAAGCAACTTTCTCAAACCAGTTCTGAAGACTTATGGATTAACCCTTTTTACCAATGAACATTAATAGACGTTCTATGGCATAAATACTAAGAAAGTAGTATTTATGTATACACTTTCTAGCATTGATTCCTCTTCCCATTGAAAGAAATGTCATAGTAAAGACAGATATTGGAGTCTTTTTCAAAGCTAGGAAATATTCCTGTTCTTATATATTGTGAGGTTCTTATGCTCTGTGAACTTAGTGGTTTTCTTGCAGATAGTGCTGATGATGTTACCTAGTAGGATAATGAAACCTCTTGAAGAAAACCACCCAGCTCACAGAGCCCCAAGGACATGAAAGTTCAACCATGAGCTACAAATATTCTCTTCTATCAAAGGTGGGATCCTGGCATTCAGTAGTTTGGGAAGATTAAAAAATACCAAGACTAAAACTAGACAGGAAGGTTGGGGTAAGGGGAAATCCCAGAAAAGATAGCAACAAACCATTAGCAACTAACTATTCTGTACTGTTGCCAAGAAAATTACAGGAGCTGAGCTCAAGTCAAAGGAGGCTTTATTTTTTAATGTTCTTTTCCTTCTGTTTTTTATTGATTTGTTAGCCACATCAGTTGCTCTGCATGTGGAAAGATGCAAGATACATCAAATGCCAATCTATTATCTTGTTACTGATATCCTTCTATCCTTGCATTATTTTTTAATCATCATATTGTATTCAACTACGTAGTACTTCAGATTTAGTTTCTCCCCCCTCCCCTCCCCCAAAAAGTAGAAGAGCTTACAGGCTTTCCCTAGCACCAGTGGATTGAATCCAAAGTGCTACAAATCCATACTGTCTGCATGTTCACTTACATAATAAATGAATGAATTGATTGATTCATTGATTCATTTGGGTTCCTTTTGTTCTTTAACTAGTATAAGGTATAATCTAGGCAATAAAGAATTAATCAAATAATGTCTGGCTGTTTCAATTATTTAAAGAAAATCTATAGTATTAAATGTTAATAGAATATATTCACTATTAAAAAACCTATAGGAGTGAAATTTCTAAAGCTAAGAATTTCAGTTAAATGAGACAAAGGTCTGTTGATGTCAAAAGGGATTAAGTATTTATAGAATCATTCTATATATTTGCTCACTACAAATTCATAATTACCTACATTGTGCTGACCAACCTTCATTTATGAGTACAGATGGATAAACTTTGTGAGAACTGTTATTATTCCTCTTTGAATTATTATATCATTACATTTTCCAGTGCTTGTAGTTCCACTAAATGTACTATGTGGCCTATCATTACCTCAGAAAGTTTGGGATTTCAATGAAATGCCAAAATTTGGTAGAGGTTTTACAATATTCCCTTTTTCTTAAATGCTAGGTTTCTGGATAATTTGCAGTACAATCCCATGTTTATTTACTCAGATCCAGGAAATAAACTTGGTCTCACTGAAGGGTGCACAACTATTTTACCTTTGCACTCAAGTTCTCCTTCCCTTTAAAAAAGTATCTTAGCAAAGACAGACTCCTTTCATAACTGCTGGAAATGTTCCTGTTCTTATAACTGTCCACTATAGCACTAAAAATGGGATACTAGCATGCAGCAATTTAGGGAATAGACAGTGTAAAAAGGAGGACTTTTTATCTCATTGTAAAAGAATATTTTGCTACAGCTGTGTTTCTTTCCTGTTCTTCCTTCAGATTTTCTTTCTAGATAAAATCTATTCTTTAGCCTTCACTGTAATGGTGCCTGTTCTAAAGACAAATCAGAATGAAGTTTAAGTGAGAAACATTGCTCTATGCCTTCACCTCGGGGTCTTCTGGACAACACATCCATCAACCCAAATCATTAGAGGTCTAATTGTGTGACCTCAGAAGCAGTTCTCCTCTATTCAATCCTTTTATACTCAGCCATTAGACATCTCCTAATGGAACCTGCTATTAAGAATCTTTAGAGTAGGCTTTTTCACATTGCTATCACTCCAAATTAACTACTGCTAAAGGGACATATAGTATTTCCTAATGCAATTTATTATTTCATTTTCCATTGTCCATTAATATATACCTATATATAGATGCATTGGATTTTGGAAAATTTAGAAATAAAAGAGGTTAATATGGATCTGTTTGAGTTTAAATAAGGCTTATTTCAAGTGGTCAGTCCATATCTGAACAATCCTGAAGCTTTGTTTCTTGAATGGCAAAAAATAGCTGAATTTATACAACTTGCAAAGGCAAAATAAATGGTCAACAATAAAGTGCACATGTCTAATTTACTTCTTGTCACATAAATTTAATTAATGACTGGGGCTTAGTTTAATAAGTCATAAAAATTGGGATTTGAATTATCAATTAACATAAATCCAGTCAAAAGGCCAGAAAAATTGAAAATATTTCTACACATTAAAATATATCAGGCTGAGAAGAACAGTGAGAGACAGTGTGTAATTTTGTTTTGGAACTCTGTGCTCTGATACTTATCAAGTGTGAATAGTGTTACCAAGGGATATTGAAATGATAATAATTCTACAAATAAAATAATAATATACAAGTAATAATATTCCAGTAACTAGAACCATTTTTCTAGTTCTTTCTTTCTTCCAGACCAGGAGTATTAAATGAATTTTGATGTACAGTGTACCATTTGGCAGGGGATAACTTCAAGTGCTAACTTAAAAAATGTTAGCTGATAGAAACTGCTCAACCTTGTTGCTATATTTATATATAGAAACCCATTGCTAAATGCAGGAATCCAAATTAAAATGGCGACCTGGCCTCCAATTAAACATATCCAGTCTATGGAGCCTGTGAGACTTCTTTGTTTGTGCTTTGTTTTCCAAGGATTAGATACACCAAAGTATAAAAACTGTACACAATGCCTTCATTCTTTAAAGAATGTCCAGATCAAAAAACAGAGTGTATAAGAGTATTAGATTAAGCTTTATTGAGATACTTATATTAATAGTATTCTGCCAGTCTATTTTTATTTCTTTGCTGGTGAGTAAACAATTGTTTACAATGGTTATTTGCCTCCATTAATATTTTCTCACAATGGCAAGTTAAGGTAAATCATGTATTTAATTCCAGAGGAACTTAACATGTGATATCATGAGTTTACGTCTGTTCATCTGGTGTCCCAATAATTTAGCTTTTAACTTGAGTAGCATTTGAAAGGTGATGTTGAACAAGTCTCAACTGAGCATATATTGAACTGGTCACAAGGGTTTCTTCTTGGTGGCTCATTTCTTCAGCTGTCAACTGTAAGAACATCATCATGTAGGCTTAATGAACAGTGTGCAAAGCCATGAAAAAATCAATTATGGGCTTTCTCTTTTTTTTCACTTGTAGATGTGAGAAAATGCAATCATAAAGTGATGATGTGTAAACACAATAGATGCCATCTGCTATCAAGTACAATTTCAGTTATGAAAAGAGGATATATGTTGCAGATGCATCAATAATAGGAGGCTTATCAAGGCATCATTATGCACCAAGCAGGGGAAATGAAATTTATGTGTATCTAGAGAGCACTTCATGGTTAATTCCCCAGTTTTATTTGTACATTCAGTGCAAGTGCCATTTTATGCTCCCTGTCATTTTAACTCTTTTTTTTTAAAAAAAAATCCCTCTTTATTTAATCTGGATTGATCTGAGAATATAAAATATTTCATTGGGAAACTGGCAGCAACAGGAAGATATTAATTATATTAACCTGTTGATCAAAGTACATTTAATACAGTTGACCTGACATCCCATCTGTTTGAAAAACCATATGGTCTCAGTGTCTGCATGA
The DNA here is from genome assembly GCF_049901735.1 of Notechis scutatus. NCBI lineage: Eukaryota > Metazoa > Chordata > Lepidosauria > Squamata > Elapidae > Notechis > Notechis scutatus. The sequence continues at coordinate 29,830,911 of NC_142011.1, forward strand.
ATAAGTACTGATTATATACTATAATGTGCAAAATATAAATACTATAAATGATAGCCATTCATTTACTCGGAGCCAAGATGCACTAAAAGCCTCCAATACAGGAAACACAATGTTGCCAACCAATCAAGACAAAAAAAGCTACAAAACAAAAGATATTAGAAACACCAATCAAGAAGAACACAGCAAACTCCAAGACCAATAAACACAGACCAAGACTCCCAACCAAGCAGGACGAAGAAAAAACCATTCTGGTACAGTATAGGCTAGCACCAAATTTAAAACAGAAATGGCTGTGAAAGTCTGACTCACAGAAAAACACTATACAGAAGCCTGATGATGGCAGATGAGATTCTGCCGAAACATACATACATACATACATACATACATATATATATATATATATATATATATATATATATATATATATATATATATATATATATATATATGTGGATCTTTGTTATTCGGGTTTTCTCCGCGTAAGATTGGAAGTATCTAGGCAACGTTTCGATGAAGTCTCATTCATCATCTTCAGGCTTTTGTCTTCAGCTCTGTGCTTGCACTGGCACCAAGCCGAAGCACCAGCCTGAAGATGGCGAGTGGGACCTCGCCGAAACGTTGCCTAGATACTTTGAATCTTACGCGGGAGAAAACCCGAATAACCAAAGATCCATATATATATATATATATATATATATATATATATATATATATATATATATATATATATATATATATATATATATATTCCTCTGAGAGTACATTGCCTGTGGTTTGTTTTCAGATGAAAATAGCAAATGGCGGTATGGATGGATGAATGCTTAATTTGGAGGGAATAATGATAAGATAAAATTGTCTTATTATAAGCTTGCCAGTGTTTTATAAAATTACTAGCACTGGAAATATGGAGGAGAAACCATTTCAAAGCTATTCTTTCATTCTTCTTCTCAGTTGGATAAAACAATGATTTGATTTGTCACAGAAATAAAACACAGGAATGTTCATAAATGTCTCAGATTGCCCTAGATCTGCCATTCCTGACTTCTCTTTGAGAACAGGATGATATTTACAAGGCCAATTATTTCCATTTAACTTAAATAGTGACTAAATTTGTATACTGGTCTCCAGTATCACTATTCTTAATACCTTTGTTACATGCTGGCATCAGAAGAAACATTATTTTCCTATCTATCATCAAGCCCCCAACCTGTGATTCAGGGTGACTGTATTTAACAGATGTGATTGGTGGTGTACACATACACACATACACATAAACTTCTCCATCTGTATATATATATATATATATATATATATGTTTTCTGAGGTTCTCGGGGTATTTGTATGTGGATCTTTGGTTATTCGGGTTTCTCCGCGTAGATTCAAAGTATCTAGGCAGCGTTTGGCGAGGTCCCACTCGCCATCTTCAGGCTGGTGCTTTGGCTTAGTGCCAGTGCAAGCAGTGCTTGCACTGGCACTAAGCAGCACCAGCCTGAAGATGGCGGTGGACCTCGCCAAACGCTGCCTAGATACTTGAATCTTACGCGAGGCTCGAATAACAAAGATCCATATATATATATATATATATATATATATATATATATATATATATATATATATATATATATATATATATATATATATATATGTTATGTCCCACCTTCTAAAATAAACAGTTAAGGCTGAAAGCAGCAGTCCTTGTAAAGAAAGGCAGCAAACAGGAAAATGTTATGTCCCACCTTTTAAAGTAAACAGATAAGGCTGAAAGCAACAGTCCTTGTAAAGAAAGGCAGCAAACAGGAATTTTCACAGATAGCTCCAATAAGTAAAAGTTCCAACGAACTAAATCCAAGACTCAACAAGATTCTTCAGATCAAAGTCCTTCACAAAATAATTCCAATAAGTAGAAGTTCCAACGAATTAAATCCAAATCCCAACAAGATATTTCAGATCAAAATCCTCCAAACTGTGCTCTTCAGTTCTCTCTTGCAAATAGACACTTTGTTCCGGACAAAGTGCAAAGTCATATCTCTCCCTTTATAGAGTAACTAATTAGTCTAATTGCTGGTCTGCTCTCCTACTGTAACCTCGTTGGTTCCTCCTTGTCAGGAGACGTCTTGTCCTGACATCTACCCAGCAATCATCCAAATTATCATCTTCTTCACCTGAAGATAACATTTGTTCCTCATTATCACCCGTTCCCGGCTGACCACCTAATTGAAGGGTGGAGGAGTTTGAAGGTTCAAGCCGACCTTGCAAATCAAATGCATTCATCTCCTCCTCATCGTTAGAACTTGCTGATTCATATAAGTCCTCCTCGCTGGAGCTGTCATTCAAAAAACCTGTAGCAGATGCCGGAATCACAACACTATCCCTCACCGCAGGGCCCTTCCCCCGGGTTTGGCGATCCGGATGCGGTTTCGAAGGAAGCGTGCATGAAAGTCTCGAAGCAGATCCGAAGCATGAAGTGTAGACGCATCCGTCCAGGAACAAACCTCCGAGTCATCTACCCTCCTCCTGACCAAATACTGGAAGCGACCTTTGAGCCAACGGGAATCAAGGGCGTCGACCACCGTATTCAACAGCAGGCTCCTCAGAAGGCAATGATAACGGACCGGTTCAGCAGAATCACGTAATCGACAAACAGAAGAATCAGGAATCAAAAGAGATCGATGAAAGGCGGGTGAATACGCATGGATCGTGGCAAAGTGAGGCGGTATGCCACGGGATTAATAACTGCCTCAATCGGGAACGGACCAATAAACCGATGATCAAGTTTTCTAATAGGGCGATCGACCTTCAGATGTTTTGTAGATAGCCACACTTTATCACCCACAACTAACGGAGGTGTATCTCGGCCGGGACCGATCTGCAAACCGCTTATAATCTTCTTTTGCCTTGTTCAATTGTTGTATCAGTAGACGGCGAACTGCGTGTAGTTCTTCCAAAAACTCTCGGGTCTCAGGAACCGGGAATCCATCATAGTTAATGGGAAGAAACGCGGATGATAACCCATATTTGCAAAAAATGGCGTGACACGGGTGGAGGTATGCTGCGAGTTGTTAAGCGAATTCTGCTAACGGGAGGTATTTCACCCAATCGTTTTGTCGCAAATTAACAAAACATCTCAAATATTGAGTAAGAATCCCAATCACCTTCTCCGTCCCGCCATCAGTTTCGGATGGTGCGCTGACGCTAAACATACTTTCACTTGCAAAGCCGCCATTAACTGTTTCCAAAATTCTGCCGTAAACTGGACCCCACGATCAGAAACCACTCTATCAGGCAGTCCATGTAGACGGAAGATATGTTGCAAAAATAACTGAGCCGTGAGTGCGGGACGATGGTAATTTCCGACAGGGAATGAAATGGGCCATTTTAGTCAACATATCCACTACCACAAGCACTGTTGTGAACCCCGATGAAGACGGTAAATGTGTCAGAAAGTCCATAGAGATCGCTCCCCATGGTCTACTTGGAGTCGGCAAGGGTTGCAAAAGTCCAGGAGGTGCACCGGATGCTGCTTTCGCTTGCCTACATTGAACGCATGAAGCGGCGTAAGAAGACACATCATGACGAACTCGAGGCCACCAAAAAGTCCGAGTGACCAAATGCAAGGTCTTGTGTAATCCAAAATGACCAGCGGCTGGGTTATCATGACATTGTGTCATGATGAGAGCCCTCAACGGTCTGGTAGGCACATATAATAAACCCGATATCGAAGCAGATCGTCTTCAAAAGACCATGGAGAAGTTGGGCCAATGTCCTCCCGTCTCTGCTGCGTCCACACATCCAAACGTTGCGCCTCTCGTAGTTGGGCCCGTAAATCTACCGGTTCCTGCAGTACGGCTAGAGATTCCGGTGGTAACACTGTCCGTAAAGGAAGAGGATCTTGGCATAAGTATACTCCGGTTTCCGAGATAATGCATCCGCCCTCCGGTTCTGACCACTTGGAACGTAAGTAACCAAGAAATTAAATCTGGCAAAAAATAACGACCAACGAATCTGCCTTTGATTCAATTTCCTAGCCGTGGTCAAATGTTCCAGGTTCCTATGATCTGTCCGAACCTCCACCTTGTGTCGAGCTCCCTCCAAATGATGTCTCCAAGTCTCAAAAGCAACCTTAATAGCTAACAACTCTTTTTCCCAAATGGTATAGTTGCGTTCCGAAGCTGTAAGCTTCCTAGAATAATAAGCGCAAGGAAACAAAAGAGCGCCATCCTCCGAAGCTTGTAACAGCACTGCTCCGATAGCGACATTAGAAGCATCTGTCTCGACCACAAATGGGCGATCCGGATCAGGATGCTTCAATATGGGTTCAGTTATAAATGCTTTTTCAAAGTGTCAAAAGCCTGTTGTTGTGGAGGCCCCCACACAAATGGAACCTTCTTACAAAGAAGCTGGGTTATGGGATCCATTATCTTCGCAAAACCTGGAATGAAAGTCCGATAATAGTTGGCAAATCCTAAAAGTCGTTGCACATCTTTAACCCGACGAGGAGCTTCCCAACTACACAACGCCTCAACCTTTTTGGGGTCCATAGCAATGCCCACAGGAGAAATAATGTGTCCCAAGAATTCGATGAGCGACTGAAAAAGAAACATTTTTCTAATTTAGCATAAAGTTTATGTTCCCGAAGACGCTGAAGCACTTGGCGCACCTGCTGAAGATGTTGCTCTTTAGATTTTGAATAAATCAAAATGTCGTCCAAATATATGACAACAAACTTATCCAACATGTCTCGAAAGATATCGTTCATTAAATGTTGAAATACAGCAGGAGCGTTGGTCAAACCAAATGGCATAACGGTGTACTCGAAATGACCATAACGAGTGCCAAAAGCCGTCTTCCACTCGTCTCCCTTACGCATCCGAACCAAATTGTAAGCTCCACGTAAGTCAAGTTTCGTGAAAATTGTAGCTTCCGTAACCGCTCCAACAATTCGGAGATGAGCGGTAAAGGATAGCTATTTCTCACAGTGATAGCATTTAGCGTCTATAGTCACAACAAAGGCGAAGTTCTCCCGACTTCTTCTTGACAAAGAGAATGGGTGCTGAAAGAGGGGATGACGAAGGTCGAATAAATCCCGAGCTAGATTTTTATTCAAAAATTCTCGAAGTGCAACTAGTTCAGGCTCAGACAAAGAATACAACCTCCCTTTGGTAATGGAGTGTCCGGTATCAAATCCACGGGACAGTCATAAACACGATGTGGTGGTAATTGATCTGCCTCCTGTTCACTGAAAACATCGGGAAATCCGACAGCTCTGAAGGAATCGAGGCAGCAGAAGCGACAATATGTTGGCCTGCGCAGACATGTCTCAGGTGGTCCACACATTGCAGGCTTGGAAAAGAAACAGCGTTCTGCGCCCAAGCCACCAACGGATCGTGTAGACGCAGCCAGAATACTCCGAGCACCAAAGGAAGATGGAGGTTCGAAGTGATATAAAACTTATCGCCTCCTCGTGATCCCCAATACGCATACGCAGTGGTTGGGTGGCAAGCGAATAGGTCCCGACTTGAGTTCGCGCCCATCTACGGTTTCCACCTGCATGGGGGATTCACAGGCACTAAAGGAACTTTGAAATGTTTTACAAAATCATAATCCATAAAGCTAGTCGTAGCCCCTGAATCCACCAGTGCCACGGCAGGGATTCCCTCCTTCGAGATTGCAAGAATATGCGAGTGTCCAAAAGTAAATGTCGAGGAGGGCCAGAATTAACTTCAGCAATTTGAGATGAAAGTGAATACTGTGCCCGACCTAGGGTTTCCCTGAGGTCGGGCCTACCCGTTTCCCGACGGACCAGCAATGGGTTTTGATACAGGTCCACGAGTCCCCTTCCGAGTGCAGGAATTTGCAAAATGTCCCGAACCCCGCAATAAAGGCACAAACCTTCCTGAAATCTTCTCGATCGTTCCTGAACTGTTAAACGAGGGCGGAGTGCGCCTATCTC